>NC_133800.1:5152848-5452848 GCF_043250625.1 Sebastes fasciatus
GTTTCTTATGTAAAATGTTTTGGAAATCCTCTGCATTCATTTTGTACCCTCACAATGTTTCTCTATGCTGCAGTCACATGTATCCATAAATACACAAACTGCATGTTAGTTTTTCGGCAGTGTGAGAGTTTTTCTTAGATCCTTATCACAGATTTCAAAAATAACCCTAAGCAGAGCCCATAATAGATTTTTGTCTCTCTTCTCCTCTTCTTGTTAAACCCGGAAATTTGTGACAAGTTTGATTTAGGGGTGTTTGGACTGAAACAGCAGAAGCTCCTCTTAGCAATCAATCAAATCAAACTGAAAGCAGTTATTTTTCTAACCTGACGTGCATCGCAAAGGTATGAAGCAAAAACCTATAAATATACCACTTCATTCACCTCGGAGACAACTTACACTTACTCATGGAGCGAGGCGCTAACACGGCTGTTTTTCTCCCTCACAGTTTCTTGTTGGTTATGGACAGTATCACGGCCGCTAGCTGAAGTGCAAGGAGATAATGAAGTAGATAATTTACATATTTGTGATCAGTCAATAATGATACAGGTGATAAGTTTGATTTTTAAAGGTGATTATTTTATTAGTCAAACCCCAGAAATGTGGCACTGAAAATCAGCATTTACTAATATTGAATTAATTTTCCATATGGTATGTGTATGTAGTCAACAGTATGCGCAAAAATCCTATAATCTTTGCACTTAACTTTTACTTTGTGCTTGCTCCCATTCACAATATGAGTTTATTGTGCTTCCCAATACAGTGTATGTCATTATACTGCAAAGTTGTATGCACCATACTGTACTATTCAGTAGTATTATTAAATCCTAAGTCAAGTCTAAAGGTTTTGCACATCAAGTCTGTATTTTTCCTATGTGTTTTTTTTATCCAACATCTGATAAAAAATGTTACGCACAGAAATCTTGCACACAGAGTCCGTTGCGTTTTATTATTCTATTTGTTGCGAAAATTCGCAATACGAGACAAAACTGAATGAATTTTGTGGGTGCAATGGATAGCACTAGTCCCATAATGAATGAATGACATTAGCAAGAAGCTATTATTTAACAGCCTACAGCACAAACATAACTGTCTAATGTTTTCCACATCCTTTGTTTTGCAACCATCCCCGATTCTGCCACAATCTATCTTTAAATTCTCCATCTCTGTATACTTTTATTTCTTTATCCTAAAGTGCTTTTTTGCTGCTGGGAGACGCAGTGAATGTTTATCATGCCATTTTGGATGGTGGCTCTGAGCGGTCAAACAACCCTCTTTTGCCTTTTGATGGATGCAAAAAATGCAGAAAATCAAACCTGTTCCGAAAAACTTAAATGACAGACGAAAGTTTCGGAGTCAGTTTTGACAGAAAACCACGATGAAAAGTGGCTTTTTGGGTTTGACTTTTTAAAGAAAAGTACATTTAGGCCCAAGTTGAAAGTCACTTCATCAAAAAATGTCATAAGATTGCAGAAACAGGCAACTTTAAAGAGGATGATACTGCCGTTAATCACAGCCAGTTCAAGATAAGAAATATTTTTTATTTCTTTTTCTGTGGTTAGTAATTCTTGCGACGATTTCGGACGAAAAATACGGACTTGGTGTGCAAAAGCCTTTAGTCCTAAACTTTGTGTTTTGAGCCCTGAATAAGTCATTATGGAATTAGGATAGACATTTTTTGATTTTCAATTTGTTTTAAATGATAACCTTCAGGCAACCAAATCTTGAATACAAACATGTAGTTTTACCATGCTGACTATGCAAAGGGCTAATTGATTGAACTCTAGCTTGTAAATGAAGCTTATGTGTAAATTCAGTCAGGAAGACTAGGGGTGCAATCTCATTCATTCTCATTCATTCTGGGTCTCTCTCTCATGGGCTATTAATATGTCAGCTGATTATGGGCGTCTCTCTTTTCAGTGACCAATCAGATCTTGCCATATCTCCCTAAACCAATCACATTGCTGCTGTCAAAAGTTTAAAAACCGTTCTCCTCTATGCTGTTTCAGTGTCAGTATTCAGCACCCCATCACCTCCAGATTCATCACATCAGAGTAATCCTGCTCCACTTCATTCATCGGATCTGCATCAATCTTCACTACCACCATCACCAGTGTCTAGACCCGGGGGAATAATCCTGAATCCTACTACAGCTTCACTTTCCCCTTATTATTTCACATTGGGTCTAAATCGCCAAAGAATGTTACTATTCATAATTTGTGCACTTTGTAATAAATCACCATTCAATTCATATGAGTCTCTCCTGATTGAAATAACGTTAGTTTAAAGGTCCAGTGTGTAGGATTTAGTGGCATCTAGCAGACTGCAACCAACTGAATACCCCAACGCTCACCCCTGCCCTTCCAAGCTTGTCGGAGAACCTATGGTGGCCTTTAGATAACATAAAAACACAAAAGGCCCTCAGTGATTGTTTTGTTCGTTCTAGGCTACAGTAGAAACATGGCGGTGCAACATGGCGGACTTATTATCAGGTGATTATACACTAAAGAAAACATAGTTATGAATATTATATTCCATTTTTGCAAATAGATCCCACTAAATCCTTTTTTATTTTGCAGATCCTCAAATGTCAAACAAAGTTGGAATTTGTTTCGTCAAATGTCCTTCTGTAATATTGATGACCCGTTATGCATTTTGTCATCCATGTTGTGTTGACCACAGCAGAGTCTTTATATCCACATGTGTATGATTGATATACCAAATGATAATCCCAGGTATCCTCCGTTGGGTGACGGCTGACGTTCACCACCGAAGACACCTTTCCCTCCTGCTCATGCAACATGATGTCAAAGTATATCTGCTGTCAGGAAAATGAAATTGAGTTGACTCACTGACTCAAGTCCACACCTCCAAAATGAACTACATACTGCGGTGACAGCATGTATATACTGTATATTGTACTGTATATACTGTGTATAAATACTGCACAGCTACAGGTAGTGCACATTAACTGATACATTACATGCTTTATGATGTAGTGCCTTGAAATGTAGTGCGTCTGGAGAATAACCCGATTATATTATGGAAAATGAATGTAAGATAAGATAAGATATTCATTTATTAGTACCACAATGGGGAAATATGCAGTGTACAGCAGCAAAGGGGATAGTGCTAAAAACAAGATGCATCAGTAAAAATAAAAAGCACGATACAACACAGTAAAAAAATAAGCAAAACAAAAGTTAAACAAAATATAAAAAAATTTAAATAGATGGAAATATAAAAATAGGAACAATATAAACAGTATTGACTATTAACAAAATTGCACAAACATTTTACTATCATTAGCATCGCTGCTTTTGAATGTGAATGCAGGTGTCACACTTCATATGTACAGGCTCCAGAGAGATTTTGAGGTATTTTTCTTAGCTTCTATCTGTTTGATGACAGCACCCATTTAGCAACCCTCTTGTCTTGCATACTGAAAAGAGAAAGAGCTTTTTAGAAGCAAACTTCCAACCGACATCAAAAGACTAGTTGAGATTAGAACAGCAGTGCTAGTGTTTGAAGCACAATCAACAGTACGGCAATTGACAGCTCACCACTTTGACACGTATCAGGAGAAAAGATCCTGGCTTAAACCAACAACTGTGACATTTGCAGTGCAGAGTCTCTAGGATATCCTGAAGAGCTGGATTAGGGATGTGGCTCTTTTTTTCTCACCATGTAGTTTTTATCACCTTGAAGTAAAAAGCACAATATAGCGGCGGGGTATGAAAACAGTGCTAGCATGGCACGGCACATGGAAGGGCAGGAAGTACAGAGCATTACACACTGCCTGGTCTTGGAGCAGTGTGTAATGCTCTGTACTTCCTGCCCTTCCCTAAACAGGTGCTGAGAGACGGCGTGTAGGTGTAAATGTGATCATTGTGCTCTTAAGCTCGTCTTTGTTAATGACAAGGCTTTGGAGAATGACAGCAAGTGAAATGTGGCACGGCACTCTTCCATTTCTTATGTTTGCCACACAGAGGATGATGCGTAAAATTCAGTCTGATGACATCTTTGTTTTTAATCTGGCTTTAGTTTGGCTCTGTTGTATGCACATTCCATTTGAAACAATGGAGAGTGCAAGCTGTCAGTGCAGTACTGACATAGCATAGCATAACTGCAAGCAATATACAGTTACTAGTAGTGAGTCAACAGCAAGGAAAGAAAATGACACGATCAAAAGATAAAATGGTTTGTACAAGCACAAGTCAATGTTAAAAGAGCAAGTATTCCCCTTCTTTTAAAACATCAGACTTGAAGTCCACTGCTACCTAACGGTAATAAGACCCACATCCAGAAACTAGGGCTGTCAATCGATTAAAATATTTAATTGCAATTAAACGTGTGACTGTCCATAGTTAATCACGATTAATCGCACATTTCTTATCTGTTCAAGTGTACCTTAAAGGGAGATTTGTCAAGTATTTAATAATCTTATCAACATGGGAGTGGACAAATATGCTTGCTTTATGTAAATGTATGCATATATTTATTATTGGAAATCAATTAACAACACAAAACAATGACAAATATTGTCCAGAAACCCAGATACTAAATTTAGCATAAAAAATATGCTCAGATCATAACATGGCAAACTGCAGCCCAACAGACAACAACAGCTGTCAGTGTGTCAGTGTGCTGACTTGACTATGACTTTCCCAAAACTGCATGTGATTATCATAAAGTGGGCATGTCTGTAAAGGGGAGACTCGTGGGTACCCATAGAACCCATTTTCATTCACGTAGCTTGAGGTCAGAGTTCAAGGGACCCCTTAGAAAGTGGCCATGCCAGTTTTTCCTTGCCAAAATTTAGCGCAAGTTTCCTTTGCAACAAGCTTGTATGACATGGTTGGTACCAATGGATTACTTAGGTTTTCTGCTGTGTATGATACCAGTATCTTCACTGTAGCTCTTAAACTGAGCCAAGTACAACATCCGAAATATCGATTGCATTAAAGAAATTAGTGGCGTTGAGACTATTTTGCAATAACGTGTTATTATCAAGTTAACAGCCCTCGAAAAATGCATAACCCTCCCCCAATTCTGACCCCTCTTTCCCCTCTAATAATTTTTATACAGTCCCTAATAGACACTTTCAGCAGGAGAGAAAGTATCGACTGTGTCCTCTTCTGTGAATGTCCCTATATGGCTCCAATGATTCCTGTCGCTCCAGGCCTGAAGTTTGAGAAGGACTATGACATACAGCAAAGCAATAAATATGCCAGTTAAGGTGCACTGTTACTGTAAACACTTTAATCACCTTGCAGAAAGATAATACAAAATTTCAAAAAAGGGGAAAATAGAGATACATTAACAGCTTTTTGTGGTATTTTTTCACTATGACATATATTCTCAGATTTATGCTCTGCTCCTTGGCAGCTGGGGTGCACTGAGGCCAACAGTTTTACTCAGCAGAGGAAAACATGCACCGACATGTCATCATGATACAAACACAACTGCAGTGCTAATTCAATAGCAGCTTGTATTTCTTCTCTTAACAGGCTGGATTTGTAGATCAGCTTTTCCGACCTCTAGCAGTGTGTGGGAGCAAAGCCCGAAAAAAGGGGGAAAGCATATGCGTGTGCGTGAGTGCGAGAGAGAGTGGGAGAAAAAGAGAGAGAGACTAAACGTGGGATCCTGATCTCTCTGGGACTTACCCAGTCCCAACTGTAATGTAAAACCTATGGGACAATGAGGGGCTATACAGTGCTGAGCCTTAGCCCGGCCAGAAAGTCCACCCAACATGTTGTCAAACCATGAGGAATTTATTACTAATGTTGGTCAGCTGTAGCGACAGGGGGCGGGGGCTTTTTTCCAGCACGGAAAAAGAGAAATCATTAATTATCTACACCGCCACCCTTGATCATTCTCTGAATTTCAGCTGAGTTTATCTCCGAAGCGTGCATTTCCATCCTGACTGAGTCTCTTCAGCTAGCGTGTCCATTTATAAAGCTTGTGGCTTAACAGCGGGGTCATCCACTGACCTAGCCATTGACAGCCAATGGTGTGAAGGATTGGCGGTAGAGAAGACAGAACAAAGCAGACATGGCAGCAGCATATGTGCCGCCATCCAGACCATGGCCTTCACATTGGCCTTGGGCCTCTCTCTCGATGGGAAAAAGGGTCTGGAGCACCAAAGCAACTGACTATAGAAGAATGTATGGGTACAAAAACTGCTCCTTTTGGCCTGAAAAGCAGAATAACTACTACTCAACAGCCCAGAGAACAATGGGGATGAAGAGGATGACGTGAACATTACTGGGCGTTCAGACCTTCGACAACCCTGCGTTTAAAAAATTTGCAAGGTGGTGCGGGCATGTTATGTCACGTACCGGTGAGATGATGAAATATAATCCAGGAAGTCCTGGGTAACAGTTCCATTAGTTTAAAGCAGGGGTTCTCAACCTTTTGTAACTCGAGGCCCACTTCTGATTGTTAAAATATTTCCTAAGACCACCTTCCCAAATAAATGACAAACTGGGCTATAAATATGTGTTATGACACTGTCAGGTGTAGTGACCCACATAAATATTCAGTTTACCCTCACCCATCACTGCCTGCCATTATGAATCCAAAGTATTCAGGGTCATATTTCCTCACCAAACACTTTTACTGGTTTCAAAAATTGCTCAGTTTTGTGTCACTGCATCTGTAACATATATATCTGTAAAGGGGAGACTCGTGGGTACCCATATAACCCATTTTCATTCACATATCTTGAGGTCAGAGGTCAAGGAACCCCCTTGAAAATGGCCATGACAGTTTATCCTCACCAAAATCTAGCGTAATTTTGGAGCGTTATTTAACCTCCTTCCCAACAAGCTAGTATGACATGGTTGGTACCAATGGATTCCTTAGGTTTTATAGTTTCATATGCTTTAAAAGTGACCCCCCCCCCCTCCCCCCCGTGGCGCCTGGGTTAGCTCAGTTGGTAGAGCGGGCGTCCATGTATTAAGGCTTGGTCCTGACCGCGGCGGCCCGGGTTCGAATCCGGGCTGTGGCCCTTTCCGCATCCACTCTCTCTCTCCCCCCTTTCAAGACTCTATCCACTGTCCTGTCATAAAAATGGAAAATGCCCCCCAAAAAAATAACTTTAAATAAAAAAAAAGTGACCCCGCTATAACCTCTGAAATACAGAATAGCCCCGGCCCAGTGGTTGAGAATAACTGGTTTAAAGGTCTTTAGACACCAAAACATTGCAAAATCACTTCTAATATTATGAGCAAGAATTTTACAAGTCTGGAAAGTTATCAATGTAGCAATCATTATATCTTTCGTCACAACAATCACGAGAGTAAACAGAAGAAATACTGCATCGCGTTATTTGGTTGACCAACGCAGTGCGTTGATGATGTTGTATTGTGTTGTGGCAAAAGTTTAGTTATGGTCAACTTATTTACTGGACACACCTGAGCTATGCCACTGCTGAATCTGACTTCATTTTAGAACTAGATGCCCTAGTTTGGTCCAAGTTTCGTGAACCGGACGTGTCGCACTGGACTGGCTCATTTACATAAAGGACTGCTCCCGCCTTTTTAATTTTAAAGAGAAACGGCCAATGCAGAAACTCCAACACTGTGCCGACCAATCTTGTAACTTCATCCCTCAGTCAGTCACTCAGTGACAGACTTTTGCGTTTGTAGGGCTGAAAAAAACCTCTAGGACAAAAAACCTACATGAGTAAACAACTATTTATGTCTGAACTTACCTGAACCTTTGGGATATTTAACTGATGACCCACATTCTGGAGGCATGTTGTGCTGTTCAGATGACTTCCTGAGACGCCCTTTGGACACCCAGTAGTCACTGCCAATACCCTGGACCTGCTGATATAAGAAAGAGAAGCAATAAGATGCTTGGCACTGCCAACTCAGCAATTCTTTCTCACCAGCAAACGATTATACTGTATATCTGACCAGCAATACATCATCCAGAGTAGGCTCGCATGACCACGCCCCCTTTTGGGGGCTGAGCTCCAATTTGTTCCCCTGCTGTGTCCTAAAAAAAGATATAATAGAGGGACTTTATGGCTCCAGCATGGCGTCATCACCGAGGCTGCGCTCCCTTTTGGGGGAAAGAAACTCGCCGTCACAGGAGAGAAAATGATGAAAAGCTGTTGTGTAGCGGGTTAACCGAGGCTTTCACACTGAGATTTGAGGCTCATATGATACGTTAATATTCACTGTCAGTGTGGTAAATGTTTTACAGTTGTCATCATCGACCTATCTGCTTTTACACTTTACAGGTCGAACTCTGTTTCAGAATTTAGTGGAACAATGATTGTAGTGTCAGTGTTTAGATCACAAGAATAACTGGAATCGACTCTCAGATTGTGTGATATTGCCCTTCATCCTTTGTCTTACACTGTCAGTAAATCTGGCTCTGTTTTTTATGGGTTGCTGCTAAACCTGGCCAGACATGTTTAACTACATCCAAAGCTAATTCATGCTCATGTTTGAGCAATTGTGTTTATTACCCCGATGTGAGTTTCCAGGTTATTGGAGGGCAGTTAAATTTAGTGGTAGAAGGGAGGGGAAGTGAAACCAGCTGGGAGAGACATGATTCAATCCATCCTTTGTATAAACCTCAAACTGTCTTAAGAATATTAAACCGTGCTGGAGCTTCAACAATTCAAATCTTATCTTCTATTTAAAAAGACTGAAAGTAAAAGTTATTCAGGGTGTTGTGGGATAACACTACAGGTGTATTTGTGGCGATGACTGCTGTCACTGTTCAACATCAATACAACAGTTGGCTTCCCATTTCAGCTGTTTTTTCTGCTATGTGAATATTATTACAAAGTAACTAAGTACCCAACCCGGTCTCACAGGAAGGCGTATAAATTGCACAACATTACACCGACATTCTGCGCGTCATTTGTACGCCACGCAAACGTCTGCAGTTAGATTCAGGCAAGAAAACCACTTAGTTTGGGTAAGGGAAAAAATTACGGTTGGGCTGAAAATAAGTAAGTAAACTAAGTAAAACACGTACGGAAACGATGTAACACAACTACAGAAAACACATCACAGACGTCAATAAAAAAAAACGGTCAACAACGGTCTCGAACACCAGTCTCCTGGTTAAAAATCTGGTGTTTGTTGGTCCACCTTCCCACCCACCATAAGTGGTCTCTCTCACTTTTTATACTACATAACTAGCTCTACATAACCGTAGCATTTATACACGATGCGTTTACATTGCAGTCAGTACGCGATACATGGCGTACAAAAATCAAGAAAGGTGCATTTACTGCATGCTAAACACCTTGCGCATTATCATGGCATTTCGTACAAACGGGCTGATTTTAGAGACAGAGAGGAGAGTGTCATCGGTAGCCGTGGTTCATTCTACTGCAGATATTTTACTTAATGTCTCATTAGACATACACAATACGCAAATGTCAACTGCCTCTCTTTGAATTTATTTACTGAGATGACAAGAAGAATTCTTGAGAGTTCGACCATTATCAGTCAAGAAGGCAAACAGGCGAGCAGGTAAGATGCTGGCTGCTCTCCTAAAGCAATGAGTCACAGATCACAGACAGCAGATGGTGTGATAGCTCAGCTCCTTGTTAATTTTGGCAGAGAGCGCACACCGAGCGCTTCACTGGAACCCATCCCACCAAAACCTCCATGATCCTCCTCAACACCCAACACCATCAACAGTATATCAAGAGAACAGAATCATAAATCATAGGAAGCCCAAATAGTTCAACAGGAAACAATGTAAAACAGTGAGAGAAGTGAAGTTATTTTTGGACTCTAGATGGGGGCAGGGGGCAAAGAAGAGGGGAAGAAAGTGATCACAGGGAGGGAAGATGATATTTTCAAGTGTACATGGCGTGTGTGTTTATATCTTAACGTATTATTGTTGCACATTGCAATATAATCTCTGTACAATCAAAAGAATTTTGACAAATGAGTCTGGAGCCCACTGCCATGCTCACTGCGCCATTGCATAACTCTCACTGCCGAGATTCATTAATAGCCGCGTCATGGAAAAGCAAGGAGCGGCAGCAGCGTTACACTCTACTGACAGAGAAATTTACTGCTTTTTCCTCACTTGACATGTCTGAAAAAGTCTTGAGACACGACAAATACTGCGCGGTAAATAACCATTGTGCCTCCGGCCGACACATTCCGGGTCAGACGACAAATAGCCATTACCGGCCCAGTTATCAATCACAGGTACAGTGCACTGTCACTGGCTCTTTTCATGCATTCCCAATGACAGTCATAACTTTGACCTGACAAACCCAGTCAGTTTGAGCAACTTCCCCAATCTATCACAGCTGTCAGAGGCACAGCACAGCTTTGTTCTGATTAATTACACCCTTGCTGGTAGGAGCTGTCAGTCATCCAAGCAGGTGATATATACACACTATCAAGATGTTGTGAATGAGCATGAATGAGTGCGGGTGTCATGAGTCAGCCGCCAAATATGCAAATGAACGTTATGAGACAGACAGAGAGAGAGAGAGAGAGAGAGAGAGAGAGACAGTAACAAAACAAGGAAACCATTTGGCTGCCCTCGGGCAAAACTATCCAGTCTTAACTGTCCAGGAAAGCTGAAGAAGTGCTACCAGTGTCAGAGGATCAGAGCTGCTGCATTAGAGTGACGAGTGAATGCAATTTCCCCTGAGAGAGATTGTATCATAATGATGTCAGCGTCTTTCTGTACACATAATATGTTTGAATAAACCTGCAGGGGACCTCATGGGAACTCCAGCAGAGCTACAGTAATGTGTTTAAACTGGCAGAACACGCATGGAACCACGACTCTCCCTGAGAAACGTTTTCAAAGCCCATAAACTAAACATTCCTCCACATACGCCTGTCTTGCAGATCATGTTGGATTGTTCCAAATTGGACACATTAGCACAATAAACATGTATTGGCTGTGTGTCAGCAGATAAAGTAGTAGCAGTGCAGAACATGCAGGGTGCATTAGCGCGAGTGTGCTCGCGGTATGAATGTTAGCGTCTGTAGCCATGGGTTGCTGTTTTGTGTGTGTGAGCGTGTGCATGTGTGGGTGTAAGTATTTGAGTGCTTGTTGCCATTCACAACATGCACTTGGCTGTGCAGCAGTATGAGTATGCAGCGTAGGAATCCAAGCTCTGGTTTGTGCTTCTCTTGTAATTGTTTTTACATTTGAGAATTTTGCACTGAAGTCACAAGTGAAGTCGAGTGACTTGAATAATTCCTCAACCCCAAACATGGCAACACGCAATGGTTGCCATCTTTAGTTCATTACTCATCCGGTTGCCATTTTTAAGAAAAAGTTGAACTTGACTGCACATTAAAGGGATTTTTTTTTGTATTGGCAAGTAGAAATGTTTGTGGATTATGGATTGTCTTCAAAAAAGATGAAGAGTCTACAGCCACGCTAGCGACTCTGAGGCTGTACTTCAGCAAAGGGTTGCATTAAGCTAAATGCCAACGCTAACATGCTAACTGGCCCACAATAACAATGCTGTTTGGAAGATAGAATGTATAATATACATTCTACCTACCAAACAGCATCATATTAAGATGTTCACCATCTTAGTTTAGCTAAATACATGCACTAAACACAAAGTACATCTAAGGACTGATGGGAATGTCATTAGTTTTATAGGTAGTTGGGGACCGAGTAAGGGTTAAATCCGCAGCAAATAGACTTGGTTTAGGTTCTTGAAGACGTTTCACTTCTCATCCAAAAAGCTTCTTCAGTTCTGAATGGTAGGGGAACCCAGGAATTTAACCTCTGTGGGGTAGTTAGCAGGAATATAGAAACATAGAAATATAGAAAAGGTGTGACGACTATAGTTATGGGTCGATAGAGTCAGCTGATACCTAGTGTAAATGGCTGTCCAGTGAGGTCAAGTGTAAATGGTTGTTTAAAATCCTGGGCAGGGATGCCAGGACAGCATTGTAGGTGGAAGATGGGTGATGCCTTAGGCCTCCTCCTCTGTGTGAGTGATGGCTTCTCTACTTTAGCATAGATGGCCTCTTTCACTCCTCTTTCAAACCATCTGTCCTCCCTGTCCAAAATATGCACATTATTGTCATCAAAAGAGTGTCCCTTGTCCTTCAGGTGTAGATAGACTGCTGAATCTAAACCTGAGGAGTTGGAACGTCTGTGTTGAGCCATCCGTCTGTTTAGTGGTTGTTTGGTTTCACCAATGTACAAATCCATGCACTCCTCACTTCATTAGACTGCATACACCAGGTTACTTTGCTTGTGTTTGGGTGTGCGGTCCTTAGGGTGGACCAGTTTTCTGTCTGAGGGTGTTGCTGGGCTTGAAAGACACAGGGATGCAGTGTTTGTTAAAAATCCTCCTGAGTTTCTCAGACACTCCAGACACGTAGGGGATGACAATGTTGTTGCGTCTGTCCTCCTCTTCTTCGCCACCCGTGGTACTGGTGTTCTATCTGGATTTTGTGGCTGGTTTCACAAAGGTCCAGTTTGGATATCCACAAGTTTTAAGTGCACCTGGGGACATAAACCAAAGTATTGGGGACATAAACCAAAGTATTGGCGACATAAACCAAATATTGGGCAAATTAAAACATTGGTCTGTTGGTGACATGAGATGAAGAGTCAGAAAGTCACAGACTAACATTGGAAAAATATGCCCAAAGTATTGGATAAATAAAAATTTTGACCTGAAGGTGGCGCTAGATGAAAAGATAGGGAATCACCAACATTATGACAATTCATCCTAAGAGGTCAATGAATGTTTGTGCAAAATTTCATGGCAATCCATCCAATAGTTGTCAAAATATTTCAGTCTGGACCAGCAGTCCAGAGGTGTTGAGGTGCAGGATTGGGCCAATTCGGGCTGAGAATCAGCTAGACTTAGCAGCAACCGGGTAAGCTTATCAGGCCCATGTATAGGCCCAACAGTGGACAGGCCCAAATATACTTGGAATAATTCAATGGCACCAACACTGTTGGTGCATGACTTGCCCTATTTGTCTATTTTTAACAGAGTTCAGTTTTTCTATAAAGGATAGGTTCACATTTGTTCAAATTTGTCTTAAAATAATAATCAGGTGCCTATATGTACATCAAAACAGTTTTGGCTTGATATAATCATTCCTTCTGTTCATACTGTCCATTAACCCAGTAATTCTCAAATTGGGGTCCGAAGCACTCTGTCAGGGGGGTCCGCAAAATAATTTAACATAATTATAAAACTGTGCTGTATCATTAAAAAGTACATATCTACAGATGCGGACCATTTGTAGCAACAAAACAAGCATATTATTTCCATTACTCCCACCCATGTTAGCTTTGGGCGAATAGAAACTCTGAGAAGATTATGACACACAGCAATAAATTCATTATTTTAAAGTTGAAGCACTTACTGACAGTCAGCTTTAGACTGGCAAATTTGAATATCTGGATTTATGCCAGTCTTGCCATCGTTCATTTATTCAAAGCTTTTGAGATCAATTACTTGACATGTAGGCTACACATGCTGTCAAGTTGAGTCTAAATGATAATATGAATAAAATCACCCTCTGTTTAAAGGTATATAAGTGGTATTAACATGCAATAACATTGCAAATTTCCCCTCTGTTTAACATGATTAAATTGAAATGTGTTTCAGTTTATCACTATGAAACACGTCTGAAGTATTTAGGTTGAACAGTTTTAGAATACAAATAGTTCTAATAGCATCTAAGAGCAAATGGTAGCAAGCGTTATGTTTAATCTGTTTTGCAATTAAGAGGGGGTCCTTGGAAAAAAATTTCCACGCAATGGGCTCCCTGGCCTGAAAAAAGTTGGAGAACCCCTGCATTAAGCAATCCCTTGCTAAAGTAATGTCACTGTATGTGACAAGGTCCACAGTCCTCCATTCTGTGCAAAAAAACATTACAAGCTAATTTAAGGCAGAGGCAGTCTGAGTGAGACAAATCAATGTCTCAATGTACAGATGCAGAGCCACCTGGCTATCGTTTTAAGTCAAACGTGGAAAAATGTGAACTTTTCCTTTAACTTGAATTTCATCATCAATGATTTCAGTAGAGGAACTAAGTGTGGCTGTGGGAATTAATGCATGACAGTGACTATGCCTTTATGTACTTACATCTCATGGTGGCCCATGATTTATAGTCTTTGTCTGACAGTATGAAGCATAAAGTCAGTCTGCCATGTTCGTCTCCTGCTATAGGAGTTCGAGCTCCCACTAAGTGCGTCTCTGTCTGACGACTTACTGCAGTCCAGCATGATCAGCAAATCAGTAACTCTGCTGCTCTACACTAATGCTGAAGAGCTCTGTGAATCCGTAACACACCTTCCACGTGAATCAACAAGTAGTCACAAGGGTAATTGCACCTGTTAAGTGTGTGTGTGTGTGTGTGTGTGTGTGTGTGTGTGTGTGTGTGTGTGTGTGTGTGTATGTGTGTGTATGTGTGTGTGTGTGTGTGTGTACCATACATGCAGTATGCACAGTTTAATGTGTGTGTGTGTGTGAGGGTGTGAGTTTTGTATTTACAGCAGGTCACGCTCACCTAATCCTCTTGTCAGCTACCCAGCTTCCACTGAATCACAGCCTATCAAACAGTACAATTAAGTGGCGGCTTGCACCAGGTGCAGCTGCACACATGCTTGGCGTTTGACTCTCCGCTGCCACTTTCCACAATACAAGCATTCCTACAATAACCATATTCTCGTGCCAACACACTTTCCACTGTTAATGTTTGGCTTGCAAATCTGCTAGTAGGGTTTCAATGAGGCAGCTGCTTAGGGAATGGGACATGAACACCTCTGTCCAAGGACAATGTGTCTCAGTTGGCCATTGCACATAAGCACAGTGGCCTCCGAAAGGCTAAATGTAGACCACCATGATGCAGCCCCCAGAGAGTTTCCAGCGTTAAAACATGTCTGGGAGCAAACTGAGACACTTGAATCTGTGTGTGCTCAGGTTGACTCGAGGGCAAGCAGGTTGTCTACATGCTACAGCTCACAGTACAATCATGCCTCCTGATCCTTATCTGAGCAACAGTGATGCAGACCTGCTCTAAGGAGCTTTACTGTGCTCCGCTCCACAAGCAAAAGCTTTTTAAAGATTGACTCCTTTGTGGCGGGGAAAAGCTCTGAAGCTCAAAGAAGCAGCACCGGCTCGGTGTTTCATTACATTGTGTTTCTTCAATGGCCCTAGCGCTCGAAAACAACTTTCCAGCTGAGCAATCGTAGCATTAACAAGTCGTTCATCTTTGATGAGCTCCATATGCAAAAAAAAAAACAGGAGGGGGGAGAAAAAAAGAGCCTGTGATCAGAGAAATAAAATCATATGTATATTCTGTCACGCCTCACATCCTGTGCAGCACTGCGAAATGTGGTGAAGGAAAACAAATAGCATGTCCCGGTACAAGGCTGTGTTTGTTTCTGCTGCGTTCATTGGTATCGCATAAGCAAACGTGAGCCCTTGAAAACGAATGTGCAGCTAAAGACTGCTTTTTGGGTGATTTATTTCTTTTATGGTGGATTGCAGGGATACTTTGTCTTATCTTCAGGAAGTCTTCCAGCCTGCTGCAGGGACATGTCAGGAGCCGGAGACCTCTCTCCCTCACAAGCCGTGTTGTTCCCTGCAGCTATATTCTTAACCTTGGGTGGTCACTTTACATTTCCTCATGGCTTCTTTCCACTCCCAGTGTTTCAAACATTGCAACGCTGTGACGATGAGCGGTGGTTTTTATCTCAGTTTGACGGGCCCCGTTGTGTCTTTGTCTCAACTAAGAACACCCCCTTTTTTTCCCACACACTCACACACTGTCTGCGTGGAAGACAAACACATTCATGTCATACTGTATCAGCAAGATAAAAAAAAAAGCCTCCCATCGCCCGACCCCGCCCAGATTTTCACAGTTGACAGTCAAATTCTGGGTCAGTCGAGCTGGCGGGAGCTCACATCCGTCTTGCTTTTGACACACGTCACAAATGAAAAACGAGACAAACGTGATTTCCACATAAAGGGTTGGAGGGCTCATCTTCAATTTCTGAAGCGGCTCGCGGCCCTGGGTTCACCAGAGTACACAGAGGACGCACACATGCACACATTTGGCTCCCACAACAAAAAGCTTTTTGCGATTTGCTGCATTTTCCACGGTTCTCACCAGCACCTATTCTGTGTCAGATCACATTATTCCTTTCCACTGTATACAGTACATATGTAGTGTGTATATATGTGCCAAGCCAGCGTAGCAGAGCCCAGGTCACAACAGTTCTGCTCGGTTTAGCTCAGCCATGTTAAAAGAACATCAGCACCCTGGGGTGAAGTTTATGCTTTGCTGGTGTATACGACGTGCCAGTGAAAGGGGAACCGGGGATAGAGTCATCAGGATTGTGGGATGACCCTGGGTTCATGGCGTGTGCCCCCTCCCCTACCCTCCCCCCCCCTCCCGCTGCTCACCCCTTTCATCAAGCAGCCCAGTTGTTGGTTTAGCTCAGCAGGCCTTGGCACAGGGGAGAGCCCGTGGCCAAAGAGGATTTGGTCAGAGGAGGAGGGGAGTCTGCTCACGCTCAGCAGCAGCTTTTCCAGCATCAAGCACCACCTACTCTCAATCATGCGTTACCCCCCAAATCCTCCCTGCAAAACCGGCAGGACCAGACCTAGCAGGGGAAGAGGTCTAGTCTAAATATATCCTGAAGTTAGCACAGAGAAACAAAGCAACAAAACTCTCAATAATGCACCGTCACACCTTTCAAAAACACTCGAGTGTGTACCCAACAAAGTTAGCAACATCAATCACGTTTCCTTAGAGACGTCTTGGATGTTATTACAGCATTTATCTTTTAGTGGTGGAGTGGCACATCACAGGCGAGGAGATAATGACACGCTTTATTGAAATGGAGACGAATGCACCCACTCCTCACCATGGGTGGTCTAGTCGGGAGCGTTGCGTGGAGAAGAGCCCCACAGGCAATTAGCATGCAAGCCAGACTGAACATCTCTGGTTTATGCATTGCAGTACACACAGCTGGGCTCAAGACATCGCTCAAGTACAAGGTACTATACGGAGTGCGTGCGTGTTTTTTAAGCAAGAGTAACAGAATGTGTTTGCGAGTGCACGTGCCGTAGGCAAGCGTACGGCGGTGTAAAATCATACTCTGTTTACAGCGGCGAGTCTCAACCAGCAGGATCAGGAAACCCTGTGGGTTGGCCTCAGCTGGAAGACAACCCTAAACACAGGTAGACCCAAACTAATTAGGATTGCCCACATGAAGCCACACATGTCACACTTGATGTTTAGTGTTCGTTCTTGTCAAGTTCTTGTCGGTTTGAACTTGCGCCTTTTTGGGAAATTGTTACTTCAATCAGTTTTACATTCAAAGTGGCACTCCAACCATTTAGTATTTCACTTTCATAAGGTTGGAGGACTTGATAGAGAGTTAAGCTGGCCTCAACTTTTTTCAGTGTTGACACAGTGAAGCATTAACCAATTATATGTTTTGTTTCAACCTGTTCAGTTCCATCTGAAAAAAATGCAATTAGCAGTGCTATTTAACGACATGACTACGTCAGAGAGCGCTTGAGCAACACTTCGACGGTGACTCTGCGTCATGTTAGCAGCTCTGTGAGGCTGTAGCCTACTGCTAACATCAGCATGCTAACATGCTCACAATAACAATGCTAACATGTTGGTGTTAAGCAGGTAGCCTATAATGTCTTACCACAATCACTAGGCTATCTTAATTTAGCATGTTAGCATGCTAACATTTACCAATTAGCACTTAAACCTGCAGTAGGCAGAACATTTTGGGGCAAAAATTCCATAATAACCTTCAGGATATTGTAATGTAAGTGTTCTGACAGAAAACTAAACTTCTGCACCTCCTCTTGGCTCTGCTTTCAGGCTTTAAAAGATCTAGCCGGTGATGGGAGACTTGGTATATATACGGTGCTTGGTATTTCCTCAACTTATCTCAACATGGCTGCTGGGTAACACACTTTCTCATTTTGCAGCTAAACGGTACACTACAAGATGTTTCTGAAAACATTTGAGGCGAGAAATAGGCATTACAGTAACAGAATATTGATTCATATTTGATCAGCGCTGACTAGTTTGAACGTTGGATTGGAGTTTGTGAGTGATTGACAGCTGCTCAGAGACGGCAAGGCTCCAGCTCAGCTCTGATTGGTTGTTTTCCTCCGGTCTGTGAAATCTTGCAGATGCCATCAGGAGCACCAGAGGACACAGAGGCACATGATATAGTGATCGTTTTATAAAAATAACTTGTTTTAATCATATTTGCTCCAATCCTGCCTACTGCAGCTTTAAGACAAAGCACAGCTGAGACAGTAGGCTAATGGACAATTTATATTTGGCTTGATGATGACACGAGATGAAAAGTTAAGGGATCATCAAAGTTATGACATTTTATCCTGAGGGGATCATGAATCTCTGTACAAAATTTCATGGCAATCTATCCAATAGTTGTCTGAATATTTCAGTCTGAACCAAAGTGGTGAATCACTAGTGTAGCTATAGAATGCCCAGAAAGCCCAGTCTGAGTGATGTACTTGACTCATTCAGAGCCACAGAAGGCATTATACAGCTATTTTTACAGGCTGTGTAGTACGACCTGTCACTCGGTTGACTCTGACATGTAAAACCTGTTGAGTGCCCCGATGAACACAATATTTTCCTTGCAATTAATGACAAGGCATTAGGGCAAGATCAGTGAATTCCACTGTCTTCCAGTGTGTCTAAGTGCGTTACCGCCAATGGGTAAGAAAACCGTAACGCTTTATATTGTGTTTCTTAATAAGCGTTATAGTTTATAGGTAAAAAGGCCCTTATAAGGCTTTATAAGATGCTTATAACATTAATATGTGTTAATAAGACTATATAAGTGTTAATAATAGCATTACAAACACGTTTATTGTGAGATTATAAGACATTTATAAGCGCTTATAATCAACTTGTTAACAGTTTATAGACTGCTTAAGAATGTTAATAAAAGCCTTATGAGTGTCTTATAATTGTTGACAAAGCATTACAAACACATTTATTGAGTTTAATTAACTTACTTATTATATCATTGTTTAACCTTTAATAACCCTTTTTTTTTTGCTTTATTAAGATTTATACATCCCTTATTATGCTTTTTGCAGTTACCGGATCTAAAGCGAGAAAAGGTCTTATTAAGCTTAATAAATCCTTTATTATGCACTTATTAATAGTTAACCATGCTTTTTGCAGTCACCAGATCTAAAGTGTTTATAAAGCTGGGATTTTGTTTGATCCTAATGTTATGATCTTCATTTCTTTCCATAGAGACTTATCTCTTGAGATAAGAGTAAGAAGCAAAGTAAGATTTCTTTTTTTTAACTTATAAATAAAACGTCAGGATGGCAGAAATTTGTCTTAGTGATCAAATTCAAGTGTTAGCTACCAGCTGCACAGTCTCCAAGATCCAGCCAAAACAAATATAATCCACAAAGGGAACTCCCTGTGACGCTAAATGTCACTTGAGACTGACACAGATACACACGGAAAGAAAGAAAAGCTGTATATAAACAGCAGCACGATATCAGAGAAAAATGACCTACACAACTGTCTGTGAAAGTATAAACCCCAGGTAGTAGGATTGTGTGTGTGGCCGTCCTGCTGGGAGATACCACATCATTCATCATCTCATTAAAGAGGCTTATAGGAAGGAAGAAAAATGGATGGTTGGCCATACTCTCTAGAGAGTCGTCATCATTGGATGAAAATGCCAAGTGGGCGGGACGTTCTGAGCAGACACCCGTCTTCATTGGCAGGCTGCTGCGGCTGCCGGTGACATCAGCTGATCTCGAGGATTGTGCACGGTCAGGTGCAGCAGTCAGTCAAAGCCCTGGCTCCCACTCAGCGAGTTGGCAAGCCGCCCTGAAACGCTCACCCAAAGCCACAAGAGATACCTGCAATTTGTCACCCCTATAAAATATCATTCTCCATCTAAATTGTCATTTACAGGCAGAGCAGTTTGCTCTCCTACAGGGAGTGACACTTAACACCGAATCTGTGTTTCTTACAAAGCGTTGTAGTATCAAGAACCCCCCCACAACCCATCCACCCCCATCTCTTGGAACTCGTGTGGTGTTTTTGTAGCAGTTGGCAGAGACAGAGGAAGGATTTATAAAAAGACATCTTTCCTGGCTGCGAAGCTTTCATACTAGTCAGTGTAAAGACGGGCAGGATAAGCCCAGAGGCCAGAGCATCAATTCTTTGTTTGACGACAGGCTTGGCAGATCGCCAGGGCCTGATTTCTCACACCATGCATGCCACAGCACACCTCAGGCTTAGAGACAGATGGAAAGATTGACGAATGAATTAAAGTCTTGAAATGTCACTCCAGTTCCAGTTACAAATGTTGTCTGTTGTGACTAGAGAGATATCATGTCATCTGACTTGTTAAACAGAATTAAATGTTTGTAATTAAGATCTTTTGAATGCATTATTTGCACCTATTTAAGGTGTTTTCTATATGTTAAAATGACTTATCATATCAGTTATGTTATCTCAGTATGTACTGGATTGAACCTTTAAATATATTGAACTTTTTAGTTTTTCAGAGTAGTTTTAGTTGTTTAAAGTGCAGGGAACGCTAACAGGGTGTGCTGGTATTGAGTGGAAGAAAAACTATTTATGCTTCATCATTTATAGGCTACATTCAGCTATAACATATATATAGCATTTACTTACTGTGAACATTCTTCTTGTGTATTCTCCTAACACGTATGTTGTATGACAGTAGCAGGAATATAAGACAAATGGAAACAGTATAAGACTAAGACATACTACATGAAAGAATCTATCGAAGCCCCCAAGCATCGTCTTCGTCATTCTTCAAGCTGCAGTTCGGCATGTACAGTATGGGAAGTGCCGAGGGCAGCGAGTACGTACGAGAGCTGGTATAAGCAACACCCGACAGGAGTCAGGTCAGGTCGAGTATACGGGTTTGTACCATCTCAGCAGTATATACTGTAGGCGCATACGACTACGGTAAACCCCGCAGGGGAAAACACATGTCAATCAGTCGCCTCCCACACCGATTAAAGCAAGCTAAACATTGTAGCGCAGTACTCGAGTGAGCTTGTAATTCTGTTGAAGCGGGCATGTAGCTTCCAGTTTGAGTTGGCAGTCTTCTCAGACGGCGGAAGTTGTTGTGAAAAAAAGTAGATTCACATTTAAAATATAGTCTCAGCAAAAAAGATTAGTTTGTTAGCACTACTTTTCAATACTATCACATACTGTACATTGGATCATGAATTATGCAGAAAGTGGACAACCAGCTGCACAGTTCATGTTTTGAACAAAGGTACGTAATAAATAATAATAAAAAAAGAACTTTAAGCCGGAGTAGGCAGTTTATTTTTGGTGTTATTGGGAAAAAATTCCATAGTAACTTTTCAGCATATTGTAATTCAAGTGGTACCCAGGGTAGGCATTTTTCTTGTTAAGTAAAAAAAAAAAAAAAAAAATGAATTTGGAAATAGTCGTCATCCTGCAGCTCTCCTCTCTCCCCTCGCTGTCCTAAGCCCCTCCCACCAGACGAGCACGGGCACATGCACACGCTTCATACAGTAACCTGTATTAGTACTAGTCATTCATTTCAAACAGCATCCCCATCGTGATTGTGATCCCGATGCCGTCATATAGCGGCAATTCTATGAGAATTACTGTCCTGTTTTCTTTGTGTGGGCCTGTAAAACCCTTTGAGATCACACGCGATTCATGGCTCTAGCGAGCTACAATATCGGCAGAGCGTTTCAGAGATGGAGGAAAAGTGTTGCTAATAGACTAGTAGACTGGCCTTCTGCTAACCGTAGCCATCTTGGCTCAGCTGTGAGCTCCGTTCTCTTTATACATCCATGGTGAGCTCACGCAGAAGGCTAAACTATTGCAGAGATGGAGAAATAACGAAGGGACGTGCATCTGCATTTCTAGCACAGCCAATAGGAACGCTCTCTCTCTCTGAAATGACCTGTGATTGGCCAAAGTCTCCCGTCACAGGTTAGATTTTCTAAAGCCTGAAAACAGAGCCATGAGGAGGTGCAGAAGTCTAGTTTTCTCTCAGAACACTTGAATTATAATATGCTGAAAGGTTATTATGGAATTTTTGCTCAACAATGCCAAAATCATTCTGCCTACTGCCACTTTAACGTTGGCCAAATACATTTAGCAACAAAAGACTAATGTGATTAAGTCTAAAACAGAATAAAAAATAAGCAATTGAGTACATGAGCATGCCAAGTGCAATTGGTGCAAAAAAGATTAGACAAACACATGATTAGTGCAGCATCGGCTGAATCATGCATTACAATGAATAAAGCCACTTGTTTCCTTAGAACGGAGGCATTTTGAGCAGCCCAAGGAGATTTGTTCCTCCTTCCTTGCAGTCATTAGCCTCCACTGGTTTGCACGAGGGGATCAGTTACCATGCTGTCACTGTGAGTGAGGTTACACGTGTTGTCATTCATCTCCATGAGTGCTACCTCACACATCTGTCACAAAACATGCAGATGCACGGAGCAGTGAGACTATTCAGTGGTGTTAAGTTATATATGACATACCTCAATCAATGGATACTTCCCTGAGGGCATCTTCTCCTTACAGCTTATGTTTCATAAACGGCGTTCCTTATGGTTTCACATGTCCTCAACTCAGGCAATATACTGTATAGAGCCTTTTGTAAAATGCACTTTGCCTTACACTGTGTTTTGTGGTCGTGCTGTAATATTCCACCATGATGCATCGCTCCTGTATTTAATCTGTAAATGTGTGTTTTTATATATGTTCTGTATTATATCTATAAATGTGTGTTTGTTTATGTATTTGTGGAAGAGCTCTCAGGTCAAATCCTGCAGGATCTCCTCCTTGGTGTCAGCTGAATTTTGCAAAATCAACATTTACACAACAAATGATCTGGTTTACACCCACCATTAGTCTATTTAACACATCATAAACCCTCTGTTGTCTACCGCATTGTGCTAGGAAGCCAGCATTTCAATGGAAACAGTCAAATGTGCCGTGTGACTACAATGGGCACCTTTTTAATACTAGGCAAACAACCGTGTCATGCTCCAGACTGTCACACACCAAAACACACACAGGGACTAGTCAGTGCAAATATACAGTAAGTAGATAAGTCGATTGTGGGCAATGCTGACAACACAGGACTTGTTTTACCTGTGTACTGATTTGCCATGTCTCCACTGTGGCCTCAGCTGTTTGTTGTGCTAGAGGGTCTGAGCCTTTCTTTCAAATTTCCCAGCACACAGGGGCAGTTCTATTAAAACAGCTGACTCCACCAGAAGGGACTGTGGCCAATACATTTTAATTGTGCTCTTACAGAGCCTGGTGTCTGCATTAATGGACATTACTTCACAGTGGAGCATTGGAATGTTCAGGTGTCTATCTGCCCAACCTGAGGTCCGTACTACAAAGCGAGTTCAACATACCCAGGGTATGTTCTCGTTGTCTGGTTTAACTAACCCTAACAAACGAGATCACGCAAAGCGGTCCTACGAAGTAGGTTATCAACTCTGTAAATCAACCCAGGGTTTCATCATCTGGCTGTGAGTGCGTTCACATGAACGGCGCGGGGTTTGCAGTTTATGACCAGTCATGGACAAGTCCACAGACTGCAGACAGACAAAGGAAGAGTAAACTATCTTGGACAAATACGAAGAAGTTAAACACAAAATCCAGACTAAAATCAACACAGTTGAAGCTGCAAAATGCAGGAAGGACAGCTGGCAAAAGAAAAAACTCCCGATGTGTGAAACATAAATTAACAGATTTATTAATTTAACGGATTACTCAAAAGTCAGATATAGTCGTCTATATATAAATAGCTCTAAAAAGTGTAATGGATG
Source organism: Sebastes fasciatus (assembly GCF_043250625.1). Taxonomy (NCBI): domain Eukaryota; kingdom Metazoa; phylum Chordata; class Actinopteri; order Perciformes; family Sebastidae; genus Sebastes; species Sebastes fasciatus. The sequence continues at coordinate 5,176,715 of NC_133800.1, forward strand.
GATGGATTACACCTCAATATACCCATTAACATAAATGCGGCGTGTGTGACTATTTCAGCCTTCTTCCAGCTGCGTCCCGGTCTCCAGCGGTGTGAAACTGACTCAAGAGCAAGTAAAAAATTAAATATAAAAATATAATTCAAAGCGGTAATCACCCAGAGCATACAGCCAGCTGTCCTTCCTGCATTTGACAATTTAAACGGTGTTGTTTTTAGTCTGGATTATGACTGTAACTTCTTCGTATGTGTGTAATATTACCATACAATCCCCGCATCAAGCTTTGATTGGTCAGTAGGACTGACAGTGGACTGAAAACAAATACCACAAATACCACAACATTACAAGGACATTCCATGTGTCATGAGGCAAGAAAACAACTAACTTAAGTTAAGGCAAGAAAACCACTTAGTTAGGGTAAGCGAAAACATCATGATTGGACTTAAAACACGTACGGAAACAACGTAACAAAGCTACAGAAAACAAAAACGTCAATAAAAAAAACGTGACAATCGTCACTTGAAAAAGGTCACTAACGTAACTAAATAAAACGCCGGTCAACAGAAGTCTCGAACACCGGTCTCCTGGTTAAAAGTCCGGCATTTGTGTGTCTGTGGTGGAAACATCATTAACATGTAACATTATTGGGGCAAACTACCTGTGGTGTTCAGAAAACTGCACCAACCACAGTTCTAATGTTATTCATGCTTTTTCATGGGCCTAAAGTAAAAAGCAGCACAGTCGTAGCTACTATCAGCTTTAACAGCAACAAAAAGAAATCACACTTAATGTACCCATAGACTTTCACAAAACCAATTACAGCTGAGCCTATTGCTGCCTCGTGTCCGTTAATACATCATTTGGTGTTCTATTCAGTCCCATTGTGTGACAGTGACAATAGATTTATAATCGGTATTGAAGAAGCAGTCATCAGATGGGTTTTCCTTTGAAACTGTAATTATTTTTTATTACAGGACAATCTTACCAAGTTCTTTATTGAAAGATATAATAAACAGATACTTAAATTGTGACTGCTTTGTCTCTTAACAATGCTATAGCGAGCGAGGATGTCTGATGTTTCCCTTGTATATCTCTCACAGGGCTGTAGCTTTGCCATTGACAATTTGAGGGTTTTAGCAACCTGAGGAGTTGTTGTACATTCTGCAGTTACACATAAATTATACTTGGTAAGTGTTTAAGGCTGAATCTAGTAATATTATGCCAAAACAGAAATTGAAATAAAGAGATTTGGCATTTTCTTTTCTTTCATCAGAATTATACACTGACATTGTCGAGAGAGCTTTGAATCAGACTTTAGACGGATAAGTACAGGAAGAGTTTTACAGAATATTGTATGTAAAGAAGCGTTTTTGTATTAACAATTGAGTTTTCTGTAGATAGTTTTCAGTTTGTGGTCACTTTTTAAGAGAAAAAGTGCTAAAATATATAAATTGAGCCTCGCAGCCTCTTGCCTATAACTCAAGATGATGTGACAGCAGCAGACACATGAATTAGTGACACAAAGTTTTAGGAAAAAGCCAGGCAGGGAATCCGTGATATTCTCTCCTCCCTTAACTATATCATGATGTGCTGCTCAGTGTATCTAAGATTCTGAAACAGGGCATTGTCAAACAATAGCATGTGTACTCAGTAAACCTCCCCTTGATGAAGAAAGGTTAAGAAAACAACTGGCACTGAACTCAACATGGCAGCCGGGTCACAAACAAAAACTGGCACCTGGCAAAGTCCTCAAAACCAACCTGTTCTCACTCCCAACTTGTCAAACACCGTCGTTTGGTAACTGCCCCTCGGCATCGGAAGCCGAAGCACTGAAGCACTATTTAGCAGCAGTATGTGTTGAACTGGGCTTCCAACTAACTCCGATGTAAACCCACCCATGGCGTTATTCAACGGAAGGAGCAAGTGACGTTGACTTATTTGTCACGTCAGTCACAGACATTCTGCCATAATCACACTCATACACAGACTCACAAGGTGAAAACAATAGCAGCCACGAGATACACTCTTGTAGCTGGCAATCAAACATGACCAGAGACATGAATTATTCACACAGGGTGTGCACATACCAGTTGGTTATGTTTCCAAATGGTGCACTACTGTTTGGTTCAAGTACTACTCAGACCTCGACATTTAACATTAGTGAACATGTCATTTTTCATGTTAGAGCTATCACATTTAGAAATTGATTCAAATGTACTTCAGTACAGTCAAACAGTTACTAAAACTACATAAAACATGAAATCCCTGCCTTCTTTAATGCTTTGTATCGGTATAAAATATGTATGCGAGACCTATTGGAAATGTCATGGGCCCTGAAACGTGTGTATTGCTTTAACCCCAGCAGGTACATCATGGCACTTGTGCAATGGAAAGACTCCTACAGAACAGCATGAGAAGAACCAGATGATGATTGGCAGGGCCCTCTGCAGAGCAGACTGGCCGGCCGACCGGCTGACGGGCTCACTGGCCAACTGGTTTGGGGTTTTTCCTCGTCTGCAGCTGGAACGGAGAGAGACATAGGGGCGAGGGGAATGTACTGTACCAGGGTGAGTGAAGACAGGGAGGGAGAGTAGGATAGAGGTGGACGGGACAGAGCGCGGTGCCAGCGATTTGCTCTGGTGTTGCCTTGGGATCCTTAACACATCCATGCACTCGCCGTGTCCCCCACTTTCTTCTCTTCTTGCCAGGCTGCCCTTGTCAAGGCACACAGTGGAGGGTTAAGACAACCAAACTTTTTATTACATTACATTACATATTTACCATATAGCTTACTCAGCTGCCTAAAGAAATTAAAGTCAACACTTCTGGAAAGAACCTCTTGACAAGGTCAGCCGAGCCAATGTAGTGTTGTCTGAAACAGTTCAGATACACTTGATTTTGCGTAGGTTATTTTGTACTTGAGATATAGTCAAATTTGATTATTCTATACATACACCTATAATATTTTAATTTTATATTTAAAGATTAAGAAGATTGCATGATTTGAAGCGGAGGACAAAAGATAATGCACTTCAGTCACCACCAATTTGTGGTGCATTTCACACTTTGCGGGTGCTTTGAGAATTACACGGTTTCTTTTTCTCTTACTTGTGCAGGTTTAGCAGCCACAGAAGCCGCGCCATCCTTTTGTGAATTCACCCCCGAGTTTCATGGAAGACGACAAGCTTTAAGATGAGTCTGGTGGTTCCAAAGTTCTTTTGTTTTACATTGACGAAGCTCACGGTCAAACTCAGCTCCACAGAAATGTCTTGCACGTGATGCCTTTCTCGACTTGCCTATGGCCTTGACCTGGAAACACCCTGTCTGTAACCTGGTGAACTCAATCCATTCATTCCTCACCCTCTCCCCTGAACCCGTCCCATACTCAGACACTGCAGCTGTTCAGTCTCCCTCCGGGGTCAAAGGGAACATCCTAATGCTCATCCCACTTGAGACTGGCACCTGTTGGCCCCGTCTTAGCCTGGCCTTCATAAAGACAACAGAGAATTCAATAAAGCAGGCTTAGAGCCACGAGGCCTGACGGTGACTCTGTTCACCACACTGTCACTGCTTTCTACTTCCTCCTCACTTCCATGAAGCAGTGAGGTGCATTTGATGTGATATGTCATGTAAAGATTGAGGAGGTCTAACTATTCGGAACAGCAGACAGGGTATACAAAAAGACGACCACTAACAAATGAATGAGCTATGAAAGATTACTTTTTTATGACCAACTATATTATGACGTTTTTATAACAAACTAGACTTTTTATGCCATACTATTTCATAATATTTTCATGACATACAAAACTGTGACTTTTTATGACATACTATACTATGACTTTTTGACTTTTTTTTTACATACTATAAATAATTATAATATTATATATAATATAAAGTAAATACGATATTTACTTTTATAACTATATGTCATAATATAATGATGCCATTAAAAGTCATAGTATAGTTTATCATAGTATAGTATGGCGTTTAAAATGTGATTAAAAATCATATAATTGTATGTCATAAAGCATATCAACAAAGTCCTAGTATAGTATGTCATTAAAATGTCATTGAAAAATAAAATTAAAATGTTAAAACAGTCATCAATATTAAACAACATTAAACAGCAACAACATCAAAATGTCATACAAAGTCATAGAATAATATCTCTTGAAAAAGTCATTATTACATTATAGTATAGTATGTCATAAAAAGTCATAAAGAAGTCATAGTATGTCATTAAAATGTAATTAAAATTCATAGTGTAGTCACAAAAAAGTCATTAAGAAAATCATAGTATGGTATGTCGTGGAAAGTTATAGTATGCCATAAAAAAGTCATAATATAGTATGCCATAAATAAGTCAGAATAGAGTATGTCATAGTATATTATGTCATAAAAAAGTCATAGTATGGTATGTCAGGAAGAAGTCATAAAATAGTATGTAAAAAAAAGTCATAGTATAGTATCCCGTAAAAATGTCATAGTTTAGTATGTCATGAAAAAGTCATGGTATAGTAAACTATAAAAGTCATAGTGTAGTATGCCATAAAATTGAAAAAACTCAGGTTTGTCGATATGGCTATGGTTTATTTTCCTTTGTTAATACTTGTGACATCCCTATATAATATAATATAATTTAATATAATATAACATAGTAGTAAAGTAAGACAGCGTTGAATAAAAAAAGTTAACAATAGCATACGCTAGCTAGGTTTTATCTGATGAACTAGAAAAGCAAATGTTTTGTAAAGTTATAACTTAAGCTGTAATGTCGATGTTGTGAAAAAATCTTAAAGGTCACCTATTATGCAAAATGCACTTTTCCATGTCTTTTAAACATCAATATATGTCCCCAGTGTGTCTACAGGCCACCATAGTATCATAAAAGACCATCCTCTCTCTTTTTCTCCTCCTCCGTTTGTCCGGAAATGGGTGCAGAAAAAAAAATCGCTTTTTTTCCTTCTCTTCTGACGTCATTAGAGAAATGCAAGCCATGTAAGGGTTTCCTGGTCGAACCAGAGAGAACCTTCAGTAGCTGACCCCGCCCCACAGCGCGTCACTGTCTCTCCTCCTCAACCTAACTTGAGCAAAGTCTGCAAGAACCAGCAGAACAGGCTTCATGTACTCCCATCATCTAAATATAACATGTTCTTTCACAAAGGCTTTATGTAATTACACTGTTTAAACAGATGATATTTATATATTATATATATTTGATGTCATGCATGTAGCAGAGTACAGGTAGTAAATAGTGACTTGTAAGCAACACAACACATTTCTGTTTCACAGTCAAACTTTATTTGAGTAGACAGATGACAATATTAATTATTCACAGCATTTGTAATCATCTCACCTGTTAGTTAGTTGTTAACATGGTACAGGAGAAAGTCTTCAGCTCTGGTAAACTATGGTAAGCTAAGCTCCGGTGGTCTGTAGTCATGGTAACACAGAGACAGCTACTACTGTAAATAATATACCATTACTCTGATCTTCCATACATTTATCTTTTAGCAGAAATAATGAACTGACTACTGTTTCACATCTTCTATTTTCCACCCTGATGGTCGCTGTGTTTACACACCGTGTCATAGCGGTAGCATGTAGCTAACCCGTTAGCATGTAGCTACATGCTAACGGGTTAGCTACATGCTACCGGGTTAGCTCTGTATCTCCATGTAAACAGAGCCATCTGCCCACAGCTGTCTGCTCTCCTCTGGGATGATTCTGTCGGTCATTTCTCACAGATGGATCTGCAAAGAATGGTGGTGGTTAGCACTGGCACCTCACAGCTAGAGGGTTGCAGGTTCGAATCCGGCTTGGGACCCTTCTGTGTGGAGTTTGCATGTTCTCCCCGTGTTAGCGTGGGTTTTCTCCGGGTACTCCGGTTTCCTCCCACAGTCCAAAGACATGCAGGTTAGGTTAATTGTGGACTCTAAATTGCCCGTAGGTGTGAGTGTGAGCGTGAATGGTTGTCTGTCTCTATGTGTCAGCCCTGCGATGGACTGGCGACCTGTCCAGGGTGTACCCTGCCTTCGCCCAATGTCGGCTGGGATCGGCTCCAGCCCCCCCGCGACCCCTAACGGGATAAGCGGTTGCAGATGGATGGATGGATCTGCAAAGACAGACGTAAAACAGAGTGTATGTTTACGGTTTACAGAGTTGATGCATGAGGTAAACACTGAGCTAACTAACAGAGATATAAATAGTATTATTTACCTGAGAGAAACCGTCAGGAAAACCTGGAATCTGGACCGCAGATGTTCATCATGTGTCGCCGATTTCTGATCAGATTCCTCCGGTAACGTGCGCTGGGTGAAGTTTCTGGTTTATAAACTTTAAAGTGGTTTATAAGCTCTATTCTAGCTCCTCTCTCTCCCTGCTCTCAGGCCGCGAGGGGGGCGGGGAGGGTGACGCTGTGTTGTTGAGGACGTTTGATTGACAGAAAACGCTGACCAATCAGAGCAGAGTGGGAGGAGACAGAGGCTACAGACACAGAAATCAGCACTTTTGGAAATGGGCTGAAACAGAGGTTATAGAGACATGCTGGAATGCATGATCTGATTGTTTTTTTGAAAAAAAAACTTCAGAGACATGGTTTGGAGGTGTCTGAGACCTATAATAACTAGTTTAAATGGAGTATAATATGTGACCTTTAAAGGAAAATGTGTTATAAAAGTGTGAGTTTTTAATACCGTATCAAAAGACAGACCAGCCGGTGATCCATGAACCGGAGCAGTAACGTTAAGTTACTGAACCGTTTTTCACCAAAATTTTTTTTTTTGGGGGGGGATCTATCTTACAGTACGCCACGTGGATCGTAAACGCTTGAATATATAAATGACTCATTGAAATCGGTGGAGAAATGCAGACATTATAGTGCTTTTTATCCAGAATAACAAAACAAAAAATACTTTTTATGACATTTTTTTATTGTATACTATGCTATGACTTTTTGTGACATTTAATGAAATTTTTATGACACTTACTATGACTTTTTTATGACATACTATACTATGCCATTTTTATGGCATACTATGACTTTTTTATGGCTTACTATACAGAGCAGGAAAACAGTAACTTCATGCGTGGGTAAAGAAAGCATAAACTCAACGAAACAAAGTCAGAGAACTTTAAGTGAAGTTACAAGATTTTGCCTTGGTTTTCCCAGAACTCTTTTTTAGTTAAGGCAAAGCCAACCCACCATTTTCAACAAAAATCAATAGGAGACACAGGATATTTGCCCACATGATAGATAGAGCAAGAGATAGAGCAGGTCCAAAAATTGCTCAAAAAATATTTTTTGACCCAAATGAAGTTAAGGCCGTTTTTCTTTGTAGGGCAGCATAGCAACCATAGCAGTATTATGCATAGCTTGCAGGGACATCAGGTACTTTGTGCCCATTTAACCTGTTTTTTTGCCACAGTGTGAGGGCTCACTTCCTCATATCACTGTCTCCTTTTTAGATTAATGTGCACTCAGCTGTCCAAGAGTGTAATTAGAGGGCAGATAGATCCTACTGTCAAGCTGACACATTGAGGCTGGAGGAAAATTGGTCTGATTGAGACTTTGACAATGTGTGAGTCACTGCTCTGATCCTCTCCTTCATTAGAGCAAATCCCTGCCACAAAGACCAATGAAGAAGAGATTTACTGTAGTCTGGGAGGTCCGTCTAAAAAAAATCTAATGTGCCTGTGTGCATGCGCGTGCGTATTGTATCCGTGATGTAACTTGAAATGTTTCCAAGCTTTTTTTCCCCCTGCGTTTCTGTATCGCCTCTCCTCGCTGTCACTCACACCCCTCTGCTTGACTTATAATTAACTGCAGTTGTTAATGGGCTCAAGAGGAATTTAGCTTGTAAGCTGATCCTACAATTAGGGCTTGTTGACTTTGCATAAATGTTGGGGGCTGCCCTCCCCAGGGGCGCGGGGCAAAAGAAGGGCGTCTTTGAGGGGCTGCCAGGCCTGGCCGGACCTCCTGAGATGTCGGAGGGGGAAGTGGGGTCTAAAACACACACAGAGGAACCATTTCCAACAGTCTTCCTCTGAATCCTTTGGGGTCACACAGGACATCAGGTTAACCTCTGGAAACTTAGATGAGACCCCATGGACCAGCGATTCTCAAATGTGCATCCTCCAGAGGCTAACCATGCAGAATTATTTAAAAGGGGAAATGGGCTTGGAACAACTTGGATATAATTGTATGAGACTTCTTCTTTTATCAAAATGAAGTTATGAAGCTTTATGTTTTTACTGTTAGTAAGAAACTGATATTTTGGGTTCAAACATTTAAACTAGGGCTGTCAAAGTTAACGCGATGATAACACGTTAACCCAAATTCGTTTTAACGCCACTATTTCTTTAACGCATTAAAGCAATAGATCTTTCAGAGGTTGTAGCGGGCTCAGTTTTAAAGCTAAAGTGAATGTGATATTGGTATCATATGAAACTATAAAATCTAAGGAATCCATTATTACCAACCATGTCATACTAGCTTGTCGCCAAGGAGGCTAAATAATGGTCCAAACTTGTGCTAGATTTTGGCAAGGAAAAACTGTCATGGCCATTTTCAAAGAGGTCCCTTGACCTCTGACCTCCAGATATGTGAATGTAAATGGGTTCTATGGGTACCCACGAGTCTCCCCTTTACACACACGCCCACTTTATGATAATCACATGCAGTTTGGGTCAAATCATAGTCAAGTCAGCACACTGACACACTGACAGCTGTTGTTGCCTGTTGGGCTGCAGTTTGCCATGTTATGATTTGAGCATATTGTTTTATGCTAAATGCAGTACCTGTGAGGGTTTCTGGACAATATGTGTCATTGTTTTGTGTTGTTAATTGATTTCCAATAATAAATATATACATACATTTGCATAACGCAGCATATTTGTCCACTCCCTTGTTGATAAGAGTATTAAATAGTTGACAAATCTCCCTTTAAGGTACATTTTGAACAGATAAAAAACAAGTGATTAATCTGCCATTAATTTGCCATTAATCATGATTAACTATGGACATTAATGTGATTAATCGCGATCAAATATTTGAATCGATTGAAAGCCCAAATTTAAACACATAAAAAAAAGAAAAAAATGTGTCATGTTCAGTGTCCTGGAACTGCACAGCCCCCAGAAATGACTTCAATTAAATATGTATGGGTCATTATGCTAATCTCTATATCTAGTTGAACATTTCAGTATTAAATCAACAACAAGAATCTTACATTTCTTTTATCTTGGCATGAAATTGTGGTGTCTGTTCCACTGCAATTTAAAGGATCCTCAAATACAGTGTATCTCGATGTTGAAAATACAGTATTTAGGAGTTTAATTTGTGAAAATAGTTGAAAATGTTCAGCCCTACTTCGAACAAGAAAGAACTCATTTTCAGTTTTCTCAGTAACATGACATTTGGTGCTCAAATAGGCCACATGCAGACCCCTGCGTTGGTATTGGGAGGAAGATTGCACTGCTGAACACTGTTTACACTTTAATACTAAATTAATTTATCATTTGGAACTGTTTCTGATTAGGCACTTCATGAGTAAGTCCCAGTCAGATAAAGAATAAGTAATGTCCATGTAAAGAGAAAAATTCTGCACAATAAACTCGACCACTTAATTGTGACAACTTTTGGATCATGTGTGGATTTTCATCAGGTCAAATAGATGTGATTATTTTCTCTGACGTTTCAGGGGTCACATCATTAGTCACATGACCCACCAACCCTGTTACAAATGAAGCAAAATGTGAAATGTGATAGCTACCAAGGATTAGTTTGTTTCTTCTGATTAAATATTAAAAAACATTTTTTCCATTTGTTACAGGGCAGTATGGCACATTATTTGCAACTATTTTCATGATATACAGTATGTATGTATGTAGTTGTTTATTTCAAAACAAGTGGAAACATCTGACCATAAAGTTGAAATAATGTCACATTATTATATGTCTCATAGTCACATTGTTTATTTTATTTAATAAAGCAAGCTTTTATTTAAAGGGGAACTCCACTGATTTTACACATCAGAGTCTGTTTACAGGTCTTGGGTAATAATACTGCATATGTGAAAAAAGTTGAATGAAGCCTTTTGTAGCTCCAGACGAAGCTGCACGAATTCTGATAAAGTGCCTGAAGTGATGTCATTTGAGTCAGCGTCAGTTGGGACTGCTAAACACACCCAAATCTCCGACTGAACTGTCAACTGTCAAGTTGCATTGTGGGTAAGGTAGGCACCAGATTTTGAAAAGGAGGATGGAATAAAAAAAAGCAATATCTCTGTTTCTGCCGCATCGATTTTTTTTAAACTGCCCATCATGAGTCTGATATTGAGTTGAAATATGTTTATAACATAAAATATTCAAACATGAAGTATTTTTATTATTTCTATACAAATATGATGTTTGTTGATGCAGGCATGGAGACCATTGTAGGATCCTCAGCCAGAGTTGTGGTTTTCTTTACAAAACAAGCTCTGTAATTGCCATTTGCCTCTTTTCCTTTTACTGGATGCTGCGAGTCGCAACAAGTGCCAGAGCGCTTTCTCTTTTTTCTCTTCTTCCCTGCTACTAAAATGATTCAGCAACACAGAGAGAACTAGATGTAAAATAAGAAGCTAACTAACACGTCTCCAGGCGTATGTCAACACACTTCCAGAAAGAAGTAATTCACTGTGTCTGGGACTCAGTGCTGCTTGAAAGGAATATTTGCATATAGACCTACTATTGTTGTCACTCTGATTGATTGTAACTCTAAAAATCATTGTATAAACTGTATAGACATTGTATAATACGACTATACTTATACTATAATAGTATAATAGTTTTATTTTTAAATGTTTTGATGCTTTAATGCGTGATTAAGTAACTTTTGGACAATTAAATAACACAATCTTTCTCTTACAATTGAAAATTGTCACAGAATAGGCCTACAGTCCTGGCAAAAATTTAGAAAATAGGCACATAGCAGGTAGAGTACTGCCTGCTGTCAGCTACTTAATACTGGTTATATAACCCAGTATAGATCAATCCTTATTTAGAGACAGTGTCTAGGGAGTTTTGGATACTACCTTGGAGTGAACTTCTTTTTCTGACTTTCATGCCTCCAGGGAGGTCAAAGGTCAGGTTCAGTCAGAAAACATGGTTGGGCCTCACACACTTCATGAAGATTTCGTAAAATTACGGAAACATTAGTAATCTCTGCCTTATGCCTCATTCCTCTTTCTTTGTCTTTTTCACGCTTTCACTCTTGAAGTTGAAGATAATATTGGCCATTAAAGCTGAGATTGATTTATGAGCTTGACTGATTGTAAATTAACCTGGTGGACTAAAAAACATGATATCCTGCAGCCTCACATAAATCAGATGCATGATGTACATATATACACACACACACACACACACACACACACACAGATGAAGACAGGCTTGCTTCACGTCAAGTGATCAGTAATTTATGGTGAGGTCTTGCTGGGCTGTCAGGTCAGAGTTTGGAGCTAAGCAGCATGCAGAGATATATGGATGTGTGTGCGTGAGTGTGTGTGTGTGTGTGTGTGTGTGTGTGTGTGTGTGTGTGTGTGTGTGTGTGTGTGTGTGTGTGTCTATATGAGAGAGACATTGGCAGTGAATCAAGCCGGACTCTAAATCAAACTCTCAGCACACACACACTGACGATGAAATCCCTACATTCTCAACCACTACCCCAACACACTGTAAATCAGTACCAACTCAAAAGGGTGTGAGAGGCGCCGGGGGTGGGGGGAGGGGTGGGAATAAATCAATACATGGATGGATCATAAGAGTTGTTGATGTGCCAACACCTCTGAGTATTGTTAACTGTTTAATTCCGACAGCAGTGAGTTTGTCAGGCTGGTTTTGTTCGTTAATCTGGTTCCTGGTATTTGTGTTTGCTTTGACAGTGTCGTCATGGATATATGATGCACTGTTCTGTAATCACAGATTCTTTTGCCTTTTACTTCAGGGCTGTCCATCGATTAAAATATTGAATCGCGATTAATCGAATGATTGTCCACAGTTAATCAGGATTAATTGCAAATTAATCACACTTATTTTATCTTTTCAAAATGTACCTTAAAGGGAGATTTGTTGAGTATTTAATACTTTTATCAACATGGGAGTGGGTAAATATGCTGCTTTATGCAAATGTATGTATATATTTATTATTGGAAATCAATTAACAACATAAGACAATGACAAATATTGTCCAGAAATCTTCACAGGTACTGCATTTAGCATATGGATTCCTTAGGTTTTCTAATTTCATATGATGCCAGTATCTTCACTCTAGCTTTAAAACTGAGCCGCTACAACCTAAAAATCACAAATTGCATTAAAGAACTTAGCGGCGTTAAAACAAATTTGCGTTAACGTGTTATTATCGCAGCCCTACCTTTACTGTCTTGTACATAGCCTTTTACCAAATCCTGAGTTCTTAAACTGAACACATTACAAAAAGTGTGCGAGATATTGCAGGTCTGAACAATTCCTCCTGTGATTTTTCAGCCTAGTTTTTATGTTTTTCCAGATTTTAGTGATAAGCACGAGAGAGTGAAGTCACCTGCAGTGTTGGGAGTGGAATGAAACCCTGCAGGTTGTCAGCTCTCCATACGAGCACATGGCTGTTCATCACTGCAGAGCAGTCATTAGACCTGATGACTTGGCTGCAATATCTTTAAACAATGTTTGAATGGTTGGCAACAGACATGAGAGGCATTATAGGCTTCCTTTGGCTTCTTCTAAATATAAACCTGTCTGGATGCAGGCGAAAAAAATGACGGATGCATTAGACATTATTATATTTTCCAGAGCTGCAGGGTTCGTGCTCCTCCCAACTAATTAGGCTTCTGTGTGCGCTAGTCTGGGTGGCAAGCTGTGTTGAATGGGACTTATAACAAAAAATACTGTCTCAGACATGTTTATTCAATTTTGTGATAATTTTTGAGATTGCACTTTTAAGGAAACTTATTTTTGTATGGTTTTTAGCCATCATTTCTATCTGTAATAATAACATTGTACTCACCAAGTTAATTGCTGAGATCTGGGAACACAGCAACGTTGGCTACAACAAAGTCTGATAGGGAAAAAAACACAAGCAGTCAGACAATCAGACAGGTTTAAAACAAGCAAACAGTTAAGACAAACAATCTAAATCATTTTATTTAGGGGTAAAACTAATTGTGAGCATACTCGAAATGTCGGTCATTGCACAGGAAAACTGCACGGATAACCACCGTTAGAACGTTAGGTAAGAGCTGAACTAAGAAGCTGATCTGTGAACTGTGATAGATGTTTCCCACAGACAGATTGGGTATTCATTTTACCCATTGGACTTATTTCTAGTGATGTTGCTACATTTAGATCTCAGCAATTAACTTGAGTGAGTATGGTGTTATTATTACTTATAGAGAAACAGAATGATGGTCCAACCCTGTCTCCATGAAATTGCATTCACATATTTCTAAATCATCTCCCCAATTACGTTGTCGTGACAAACGTAATCGCTGCCTGGATTATTATGCTCAGAGGCAAAGTTGTTGCATTGACTTTTTCTGTATTTAATCAAGACCAACATTTTTCCCTAACCTTCTTTAGGTGTGAACATATCCATAAAAAAGTTGAATAATGTGGTAGTGACTACGAGCAGATATTGTATTATTGCAAGATGGGATATTTCAGCAAAAAAAAACAACCAAAAAAATACTTTGGCTGTGAACATTTTACTGATTCAGTATCATGTTTGAGACTGGCCAGATATTATTTAACAACATTTACGCTCCTTATTATGTCTCGCACATTTTCGCACATTTTTTATCTGTTCAAAATGTACCTCAAAGGGAGATTGGTCAAGTTATTAATACTCTTATCAACATAGGAGTTTATGCAATTATTGTTATTGGAAATCAATTAAAAACACAAAACAATGACAAATATTATCCAGAAACCCTCACAGGTACTGCATTTAGTATAAAAAAAAATAGGCTCAAATCATAACAGGGCAAACTGCAGCCCAACAGGCAACAACAGCTGTCAGTGTGTCAGTGGGCTGACTTGACTATGACTTGCCCCCAAACTGCATGTGATTATCATAAAGTGGGCATGTCTGTAAAGGGGAGACTCGTGGGTACCCATAGAACCCATTTTCATTCACATATCTTGAGGTCAGAGGTCAAGGGACCCCTTTGAAAAAGTCCATGACAGTTTTTCCTCGCCAAAATTTAGCACAAGTTTGAAGCGTTATTTAACCTCCTTCATGACAAGCTAGTATGACATGGTTTCTAGTTTCATATGATGCCAGTATCTTCAATCTAGCTTTAAAATTGATCCCGCAACAACCTAAAAATCGTTGCGTTAATTCGTTAAAGAAATTAGTGCCGTTAAAACTAATTTGCGTCAACACATTATTATCGTGTTAACGTTGACAGCCCTAACATTTACTATTACAATTGTAGCCTAATTTCTAGGAAACAGAATTGGATGCCCAAAACTACACAACAGACAGGTTGTTTTAAACTGGAATTTCTCTCCAAAGTCAAACTGAAATGAAAATACGAGTGTAGCCTATATATCCTAGCCGTTGCTTAGCCCTTCTGTCATTTGAGCACCCTGTGTGACTCCGCCACTCCGTACATTACTCCCAATTCATGATTTGAATAACAAAGTAACACACAGATTGCTTACAGGTCTACTTGTTGCTGTGAGTTTTGACGGTCTCCTATCACTACAACTGGACCTATGAAAGAGAGACAGCTAACACTAGATAGACCTTTGCATAATGTGTAACAAACACAGCACAGAGTGTGTAAGCTGCCAGTGACTCAGCAGGTGTTAAAATAACATCAACGAAAGGTAACGTCTAGTGGAAATCAGTGCTAAGGCTAGCAAGCCAGGCTAATTTGCTTCCACTATGCCATTATTCCGAAATCCCAATAGTTCGAAAAATGTCCTGACAGTCCATTATCCCGAACAGAACTCATGGCTAATTATTATGCAAAGTGACGGCATCAGACCTTCCCGGTTGCAATATTTCTTTCCTTCCATGGCGAAGGCATGACCCTCCCTCCTCTGCCTCTGGTTGGCTTATCCTGATATTCTTACCCTAAACCCAACTAATCTCACTCCTCATGCCTAAATCTAACCAACCCAACCAACGAAGGCATTCAAGGCAACAGAAGGAAAGTCCGATCATGTCATTCTGCATAATAATCAGTTATGCGCTTCTATTTGTTGCATGGAGAGTGTGTATTTTTGGAGCAATGGGCTTTTGGAACAATGGGCCGTCCCTCCACTTTCTGGGTCGTGTCTAGAAGGGAACCATCAAATTGGGGAAATTCTCGCGAGATGGTTAAGGCTAGGCATTGACTTTGAATGGTTAGGGTTAGGATAGGTCCTAGGGCAGTCAGTCCCGCTCAAATTTTTTGCAAGTTTTTGCAGATCTCAGATCAGATTTTGCAATTTGCGGGTTACCTTCTAGACACGGCCCACTTTCTGAGCTAGTTAACCTAGCCTGTTAGCTTCCAATTCACAAGTGGAATTCAAACTGAACAGCCCGATGGGACCTCCCAAATGTTGTAAATCACTAAGGGAACATAATCAAAACTGTGAGCGCTTGTTGAAAAATGGGAGAAAAGATACAACTCTAAGTGGTGTTCAGCGATTATTCTGTTTCTCGAATAGGAAACCTCCACTGTTTCAGTGTATCATACGGGTGACACAATTTCCCAGGCTCACTCAGTTTTTGTGACCGATGTTCTGCCTTTTATGAACTTCACTAATTGCCTCATATTTCCCTGAAAACATATCATCAGGCCGATTGTAAAGCTAACACAAACTTGGGAAGTTAAAGTCTGTGTCATGTTGATTCCAGTATTTTGTCCACCGCCTTGTATCGCTCAGGGATGTTATGCTTTACCATGTGTATGGAAGACAGATGAACAACTAGTCCAGCCATTATATCATATCTCCCAGAGAGACGCATGTTTACAGGACAGCAAATCGAGCCCTAATGAAGTCATCGCTGAGAGAAATGCTGCGATAGGCCCGCAGCAAGCGAGCGAGTGTGTCCGATGCCAAGTGCTGCTGCACAGTGATGAACGACTGCAGCCGAATTTTGCTAATGATCATTTTGGAAAAGCAAATAGATGTATCCAGCATCAATATTTCTTAATTACCGCCGTTTCCTGTGGAATTCTCTGTTGACGAAAACAGGTCGAAACAATCCATCAGGCAAGAGAGAGAGAAAGAGAGAGAGATTCTGGGAAGCAGGAAAGTAAACCTCAAAGGATGGATTTCATCATTCGCAATGGATTTTCACCTTCTTTGTCTGAGTGTGTGCGCGCACATGTCTGAGAACAGTAAAGGGAGTGACACCCACATTAAAGACAGAAAGTGTGTGTGGGGCAACCGAGAGAAAAACATTGTGACTTTCTCTGCCCTCTAAATCCTCTGCAGACTACATGCCAGTGGCTACATGCTGCTCGGAGTGGTTTAATGCCCTGTCAGCTGTGGCGGTGGGAGAGAAAACACACACACACACACACACACACACAGAGTGAATCATGAACTGACACACACACACACACACACACACACTGCTAAACCCACAGTACAAAGGGCTGCAGCTGCTGCCAAGAAGCACATATGAATCCTGAGAGGGAGTGTGTGCTTGAGGTTTGAGGATGGTGGCACGACATGTGTATATACAGTACGAGTGGTTTGTGTGTAACTGGAAGTAATGGTGGAACTGGAACTGTGACACACACTGTATGGACACACACTGGCCATCTTCCCTTTTGTTCCCCTGTCTTCATACTCCTTCCCCCTATTTAGTTCAATAGAGTTGCAAAGTAGGACAACATGTTTTGGATGTCCAGAGTTCCAGAGGAAAAAAGCCCCATCAATTAATATTCTGCATAGATATGTAGTTATGTTAATTGACTTACAGTTGGCGCACTAGACTTGGATGTGCATGAAACAGTATAGCACCAGTAAAAGAACGTTTGTGCATATGATATTTTTATTTTAACAAAGGATGAAATGAAATGTGAAAGGGGTCAAATGTAGTGACAAACCGACGCCTAACTCTGCTGTTGCCCTCAACTCTACGAAGTATCTTTCAACTCATTGTTTTGGTTTTATGGCCCAGAACGTTATAGGGTTTTACAACACGTTCTCAACCCAACCTGTCACATACGGTCGCTTTGTTACGCCAATTGGCGTCATTTGTGGTTTAGGCAAGAAAACCACTTAGTTAGGTTTAGGAAACAACTACATGGTTGGGCGACTACGTTTGTTAAGTGAAAATGAAACTGAACGTTGTGAAGACCCAAACGAACGGCTGATGGTAGCGTGAAAGTGAAACTTAACACACGGGACACGAACAGCGGTTTCCTGGATGAAATCCTTGTGTTTGTTGCCCATTCTGAATCTCCCAGAGAACCTGATATGGAGAGAGCAGAGAAGAGAACGGGCAGCTTGTGTGAAGTGCCAGTGCGCAAGGAAAAAGTCACGGTAGGCCCTAAGCCAAAGAATAAAATGTGCTGGGACTGCGTACCGGTGAGTAGCCTACCGGCCCACTTCGAGGACTGGCAGGGACACAACCTCTCAGCTGAGTGCACGCTCAAACATATATGTGGAAGCAGGGCTGATACAGACAGATCTCAATCATCATGAGCCCAGTGTCAATTTAGAAAAAAAACAATGGCTTGATCTACCTGTTTGGGCTGGCCAGGCAAAAAAAAAAAAAAAAGACAGTTGCGTCGGCCCACCGCGAAAGTGCCCAGTGTGCCAGATGTCCAGTCAAGCCCTGTTTGTTGGACCCATCCACCTCCCTTCCTGCCCACCTTGTGTGTGTCTTTTCACTCTTTAACTCTCTGAGCGTTTACTGTTGCCGCGGATGGGTTTACATTGTAGTTAATTGAAAGCCCGTTGTGTCTCATTCAGGCACTAAAGGGTGCCTTGTGTGGCGGTATCAGATGCCGACGGCCGTGACAAAGCATCGGTATTTGACGCCTTGGGAATGAGTCCGCTTTAGGCTTTAGGCCAGGCTGTGATGACATTCCACAACAGCCTCACAGCAGATCTTGTGGCAATCCCCTCAAGTGGACAAAAGAATTAGTTAATGCAAGTTTAATGAAAGAAGTCAACTGCAACTGCCAAGGAGCATTTGTTAAGAAACATACATACGTTCAAAAGTTTGAATCAGTTTTCGTTTAGATTCTGGATTCTGAATTTCCTCAAGTATGGAACAGTGTTTTATTCCCATGTGCAACAATAAAGCGTTTGGAATTTGCTAAAGCTCTGATTCACACCTCTGACTGGCTTCTTCTTCTGTGGTTAAGGTAGTATTTAGAGCTCTCTGCCATACTAACCTGACAGAAAAAACATGATTTACACTGATGGCCATAACACAACGATAACATAATGAAACCATAATCCATGAGACTGTTTCTGTGTTGAGGAACATTAAGAATATCATTAACATAACAATTATCATAACAGGAAACTTTAACATTTAACACTGGGGAAAAATACTTTACTTCTATGTAACTTTATAGGCTTGAAGCGGTTCTGCATATGTAATGAAAAATACTGGTAACACCTGACAATAAAAATCATTTATAAATGGTAAATTTATCGTTGCACACATTATAGCATTTTAAATATTATAAGTATTTGTAACAAAATGATTTGAAAACCTTTAAGAAATTGTTTGTAAAACATTACATAGATAGATATTTGTAATACTATGTTAATGGTTAATAACTGTTTTTTAAACCACCTATAAACATTATTTGGATGGCTATTAGAAAGTTGCAACTTGTGATTATAATACTTTGTTAAATGGTTAATTAATACTTTGTAAGACATCAATATACATTACATAGATAGACCAGATATTTGTAACACTTTGTTACTGGTTAATAATCTATAAACATTATTTAGATATATAGTTAATGTGTTGTCAATGGTTAATAATGGTTTCTGGTCCATCTATCTATGGAACGTTTATAGATGTTTTACAAAAGAATGTCATTTTTATCGTCTCTTACCAGCTATGATACAATAAATAATTCATAAACTAATTATTACATATTACACAAACTACTGATAAAATAACAGAAATTATAGCATTACTAATAATTAGTAAACATTACTAATTATCATTCACTGTTTGTTAACAGTAAAATAACTATTAACCAAGTTTAATTAACTATCAATTTGTCATTTATAGATGATGGCTATTATAAAGTGTTACCAAAATGCTAATTTTCAAAAACCAACAAAAAGTTTATACTTTCAAATCCTCACTATGTTTTCAAACATGTATCAAATCGCTCACTGCCACCCAGCCACCCACCACGCTCTCTGTTAACTAGACTCTCCGGAGTGAAAGGCCGGGATTAACTTTGGATTTGAAGCGGGCCGCAAGCCCATACACTCACCAATCCCTCTGACGGACCCACCCTCGTGAGCTCACCTCTTTCTAATGAATAGCCACGGTCACAGGTGAACACACACAGAGATAGACAGTGACACACACACAAATAGGGGCAAATAGGCGCTTATGTGTGCCTTTCCACATGCAGACACGTACACACTCACATTGTCGGCATATTATCTCTCCTTTTCTCTTTTTGTGTCAGAGTGTCTATGGTCAGATTTGATGGTATTGTTGCTCTGTCAAAGGCTGCTCTTACAAGGAGGCAGCAATTTCAAACCCAAAGCAGTGCCGACAGGGAGCATGTCCTAACCTCACACACAGAGCCAGGCTGGATATCACTGAATTTTAGCTGCAGCGTCTTTATTAGAAACGTTCCTCTGAGAAAGAAGTGTGTCTGGCTCAGAGCAGAGCGGTCTGATCTGTGAAAAGACCTTTTGGGAGGAGAAGGCTTAGCAAGTCAGCGCTGCAAAACTGTGTGTGTCAAGCTGCGTTCACACATACGGATATAAATTGGATGGCAGTCTCTGGTCTCTCGTGAAGCCGTATGCTCTGTGGGTTTGTTGCGCTGGGATTGGAGACATTTTTTCACAGAAATCTTCAGTTACAAACTGTGGCATGGGGTTTGACAGATGTGGGTGTTTACCAGGCAAGGGATGCAAAGAGTATAGAAGCAAAGACACGAAACTCTGGTGCTTTTTTGACAACAGCGATGCCGCCATTTTGGACTGAAAACGCCAATGAGTCTAAAGAGACGTCTGTAAATCAGAGGATCTTTTTTTTTTTTTTTAAGTAAATCAACTTCCCAGTACAAACACTTAAAGGGACTATTTGTAACTTTCAGAAATGTTTGAAATGCTTGTTAACAGCGACACCTGTGGCCGTTAAGTCAACGAAAGTCAGCGTCGGGCTCGCGCTTGTGCTCGCTCTAAATATACCTGAACGAGCATCGCTCAACACAGTGAGGCGACACACATCAGCTAAAACCACAATATCACTCTATATTTCACCTGCTTGGCAGTAATGTTAGCTGACCAGACAAAGGTCTCTCCATGAATCAACGCTGGCTTTTCCTGATCCTGATCGGTGTCTCCCTCTCCGGAGGGAGACACCGGAGACTGAGCAGGAAAAGCGGGTCGTGAAGGAGCTCCGCAACGAGACACGTTATCATGTCCGACTGGGTGCCGGTGTCTCCCGACTGCGGCCACAGGGAGACACCGGCACCCAGTCGGACATGATAACGTGTCTCGCTGCAGAGCCCCGTCACTTCACAAGACACGAAAACCTCTGTTGGTCTGGAGGAGCTGCAGCAGTTATTTCTGCACAAACGTCCACTAGATATTCTCAGAGCTACTAACTCTCCTGCAGTGTGGAGTGAGCACGCGTTCACGTCTAGAGGTGGAGCGAGACAGCGAGGACGCGCGCGCTGTGACTGAAGGCAAGCAGGCAGAGGAGCAGAGACTACAGCCACACGCGAGCGTGCATGTGTCCCGACCCGGTACATTTATACGCTTCAAAAGTTACAAACTGCCCCTATAAATAGCCCTCATTTATAGTTGTAAAATTCACTAATAGCTAAATCCAGAGTTATTTTCCTCGGCATAATGAACGTGCATCAGACTCACAGGACTGCACCGCCCTACACGCTTATATGACATATCCGGTTCTGCAAGCTTCCTGCTATCTGTATGTGGGTGTAATAATGGATATATTGGCTGTAATTCATCACTTTTATTATCTTACACCCATGGGCTGTATGCTGTATGCCTGGACCGTGGTGGATGTATTAAAGTGGGGGTAGGCAAAATGTTTTTGGTATCATTGGGCATGAATTAATATTCTGTTACTGTAATGTCTATTTCTCACGTCAAATGTTGTCAGAAACATCTTGTATTGTACTGTTTAGCTATAAAATGATAAAGTTTGCTCTTTCACCTACAGCTGCTTTAATGTCTCTGTTCCCAAACAACCATCTATCAGCCAGTAGCTAAATAATATTGTTTCACTTTTGTAAGGCACTTTTTAGGCGGACGTTTTGCTGGCGACCGGTAGTCGCTTTCAGTCCAAAATGGCAGTTGCGTAGCTTTGATGCTGATGTGGCAATGGAACGAACGATTGACTTTCACTTCTTAATATACTTTCCTTGGGGGAAGTCTAAGGGCTTTTGAGGTGCATTATGGGAAATGTGGGATCCAGCATTTTTGGAGCTTGACCCATACTAGGTAATAAAAGTCAGGATATATCAGCCTCTGCTGCATAAACTTAAACCATTCTTCTTTCTTTTTCTTTTTAAACAAGAAAACAGAACATACCAGGAGAGCAACATACGTATATGGTTAAATTAAACAACAGCTTTCTTACACATATATACAAAATAAAAACAGACAAACAAAATCATTAAAGAATAAACAATTTTGATATATTTAGTTGAACAAAAGCTACATCTTATTAACAGAGTGCACATTTTCATTAATTTTTCTGTCTCCTTGATCTCTGTTGCTGTTATCCTGTGCACCTTCATAACACTGTGACTTTTCTTTTCTAATTTTCCATTCATAAATTCTATTTTTAAAAATCTTATTTGAGTTATCATGTCATGTCCAATCCTCCTCTACTGTGTATTCAACAAAGGTATTTTTCTTTGTGTGGTATTCTACTGCTCCACATTCCAGTTTCCTCATGTAAATGATAAAAATGTCATATTGTATTACATTATCTTAAACCACAGACACATACACCGTGGTTATCTGTAAGAGCACACTTTCTGTTTGTCTTTGTTCCTCTCGCTCTCACTCTCACACACACACACACACACACACACACACACACACACACACACACACACACAGTGTCTTGTAGTATGATCTGCTGAGGAGATAGTGCTTATTAGTGTCCTATAAATCTTTTCTACCTCCCAGTGGGGCCCTGAGTCATAATTTACGGCAGCACGTGCTGCTGCTGCTGTTCAGGCTTCAGCCAGAGTTAGTTCCTGAATGCTGATGGACAATTTTTAACTTTATGCCAAAAATGATAAGATCATCATGGGACACTAAAACTCTGTGAAATCCGGTCATGGTCACAGTTATTATACTGGAAACTGTATTATACTAGGGCTGTCAAAGTTAATAACGCGTTAACGCAGATTCATTTTAACACCACTAATTTCTTTAGGTACCAATCATGTCATACTATGTGTTGCAAAGGCTAAATAACTCTCCAAATTTACGCTAAATTTTGGCGAAGAAAAACTGCCGCCATTTTCAAAGGGGTTCCCTTGACCTCTGACCTCAAGATATGTGAATGAAAATGGGTTCTATGGGTACCCACGAGTCTCCCCTTTAAAGACATGCCCACTTTATGATAACCACATGCAGTTGCAAATCTCCTTTTAAGGTACATTTTGAACTGATAAAAAATGTGCGATTAATTTGTGATTAATCATGATTAAATATTTGAATCGATTGACAGCCCTATATTATACCTTTAATCCAGGTTTTCATCACATCAGAGGTGAATAACAGGGTTTTAATAAATGTTGGCCTCATCCATATGACAGACATATCAGTCTAACCACGGTGCTGTTTCCCAAGGGCAGAAATGCACTGCAACAGCAAAATCACTACAATCAACACATACCACCACCTCCTTGAGAGGATGCAGGGAGGGGAAAGGAGTAAAAGAAAGGAGGGGTGAGTTAGGAAATAGAAGGTGAAAAAGGAGGAGAAGAGGAGGGAGAGATGATAAATCTTGTCTCTCGTGTTCACAGCAGGCCTGGCAAGGTTGAAACATGACATTTATGTGGCCCGGTATTGGTCATAACTCTAATAATGGCTCTGGAAAACGCAGACTATTTGTAAAATGACGTTTGGAGGGAGCCATCGTGGAGCGTGAGTGACAGCAAAGCAGCGCACAATGCCCGGGAGTAAGCTTGTAATCTGGGGTATCGAATTCGACGCGCTGGCAAAACGGCATGCTGGGAGTGAATGGAGTCTTTGTGGAGGCTGCGGCTTACAGGCTCATTTGCATGCAGTGATAAACGTTGTTTACACTGGACATACAGCTCTGTGAAGTGGTAGGTAAACGCAGCAGGAATG
The DNA here is from genome assembly GCF_043250625.1 of Sebastes fasciatus. Classification (NCBI taxonomy): domain Eukaryota; kingdom Metazoa; phylum Chordata; class Actinopteri; order Perciformes; family Sebastidae; genus Sebastes; species Sebastes fasciatus. Next base: position 5,200,271 of record NC_133800.1, read on the forward strand.
ATAGATTTACTGCCTCACATGGGAGCCAGACGGTTATGTAGTAAGCACGCACACACACAGTCACACAGCTGCACACGTACACACACACAGACCAATTCATGCAACAGGTATGCAAACATAAGCTACACAGAAACACATACGCAAACACACACACACACACTCAGACGGATCATTTCATGCAACAGGGATGTAACGTACACACACATCCATGAAACAGTATCCATCCTCCTGGTGATAAATGCCCACTTCTTTCCACTATGGCTGACGTTCATATTTCCAGCCGATCTGTCAACATCGCGCTCAAACAATGTTTATTTTCTCCATGTAGATTCGATAAACACATAGATATACGCTAGAGCTCTTGTGGGAGAAGTGGGGTGGAGGGCTGACCAGGTCCACTGCCTGAATTCCAGGATGAGGAATCCCCTCTCTAAGCAGACAGGGCAGGCTGTAGGGTGGGGGGGGACCAGGGGACCAGGGGCCACGCGCGGTCTCAGACCCATTTAAGGAGCCGAGGGTGATTTGTCATCCTCTGGAGGCAACGGACAGGAGGGTGGCAGTGTGGCGTTGGAGAGAGGTGGAGGTGGGGGGGTGGCGGACGGGGCCAGCGATTTAAGGCAGTAAATGGGTTTCGGGTCACTGGCATCGCACAGTGGACCAGTCACTCAGCTCCATAACTGGACAAGGTAGAGGGAACGGGATGGAGTCAGTAGTGTGGAGACAGCCTCCACCTCCTTCACCCAGCCACAACACCTCTGCAGAACCTCGGGGTCAGTGGAAATGGCAGATCGCCCCTCTTTGAAATAAAGTTCCTTCAGTTCAAAGCCAGGCTCGGTGTGTTTGTTTTACAGTGCCAGGTAACGTCGTTAGCACCATGGTGGGTGGAGGTAAGGCTGCGCACCAGCCGACGAGTTTTTTAGATGACACTACAGGAGGTGCATTTAGTCCTCTTTAGTCCCGGGATCTACTTTTCAAGGAACTACAAGGTTCCTTCAGCCCACTGTTGTCTGAGTTTCCACCGCGGCCTAAAGACCTGCAAAGATCAGACAAATTAGTCTGCTGACGTATGAAAAAGCAACATGACATGAGACGAGGGCTGCTGGTGGTCACAGCAGTAAACACACTCTGCAGTCTGCAGTTGAGTGTTCGCCCGTATCATCTAAAATACACGCTGGAAAAAAAAAAGTTTTGTCTCACTGTGACGACATTTACTGCTGCATATACAGTATTTACTGATGCACAATGGTTGTAATGAATGAAATGCAGCGGACATCTGTCGGAAAAGGTGCTTTTGATGTGATCTGCCTGCCTCTCACGCCGTCATTGCTGCTGTGCTGTGAAATGCACGTGACAACCACCTAATCCCCCCCACCAACACAAGCCGTCCGACCCCCTTGTGTTAAACGCATCCCCCTGTTGGTGGGAGAAATAATATTGAGTTTCCCCATTTCCCACAGAGACTCATAGCGGCGGAACGGTGCGGGGGTCAGACATTTTTCTCATGTACTGCCAGCCGGCTACTGCAGTGCAGTGAAGGGCCAATATATCAGCTGAAGGTAAACACACAGACTGGGACTGAGTGAAAAAGAACAACAAATGACAGCAGAACTCACCCTCTGTAAAGGGCGTCTTGGATTGGAGGGTCAAAGTTCAAGTGATGATGCAGGCCGTTGTCTGCTCAATGTGCTCTCTGCAAAGCAGGCGTCTGTATTTGACCAATGATCGCTTGTTAGAGAAGAAACTGGCGCCACATTTTCAGACAAGAATGCATTTATGAGAATGCATAATTGTCTTTGAATTGCTTACTACAGAATGGGATAATTCTCTGATACCAGAGGCCTGTACTACGAAGCGATTTCAACATAACCAGGGTATGTAGTAGTTAAAGAGCCTCTGTCCAGATATATCCAAAGACAAGACAGTAATAGAGTAACTAGGAGCATGGAGAATGGCAACTGTAAAATAACAATCAGCTTTCTCCATAAATAAGGGCTGTCAACTCTGAAATACATTACCAACTGAAATCAAATTAATTCCAGATATAAAGTCCTTTACAACAAAGGTTAAAGCAGCAGTGGGTAGATATGGAGCAAATATGATTAAAAAAAAATCATGTTCCTCCGGTGTCCTCCGGTGTCCTCCGGTGTCCTCCGGTGCTCCTAATGGCATCTGCAAGATTTCTCAGACCGGAGGAAAACAAACAATCAGAGCCGAGCTGGAGCCTTGCCGTCTCTGAGCAGCTGTCAATCACTCAAAAACTCAGATCAAACGGTCAAACTATGCAGCGCTGATCAAGTATGAACCAATATTCTGTTACTGTAATGCCTATTTCTCGTGAAAAATGTTATCAGAATCATCTTGTAGTGTTCGGTTTAGCTGTCAAATGAGAAAGTTTGTGACCCGGCCGCCATGTTGAGAACAGTTAAGGATATACCAAGCACCGCCCACCAGCCAGAGCATATTTTTTACATTGGTGTATGTGTATTAGTGTATTGTGGTATGTTTATTTTATTGTATTTCCATATGTGTAGTGTATTGTGGTTTTACGATATAGAAAACGGGATATTTGAATTGCACTGTACTTGTAAAAGACCAACTATAGACAAGAGTGTAAAATTAGAAATAGCTACTCTGCAGCATCAGTTTCATGCCCTGTATTAGACATATGTTAAATTGCATCATCCCTACCAAATAAAAATCAAATCAGGTCATTAGGAACAAATTGACTGACAAAGACACGAAAAATTGGAATGATAGAAAAAAGCACCTGTGAGATGACAAAAAAGTATACCTCTGGTGTCTACAGGGACCCCAGAAGGTAGGATGAGGGTTAAACACACATGCAGATACAGACACATGTGCAGATAACTCACACGTGCACAGATACACATGCACGCAAACACACTTGACTTGACTTGATTTAGCCGGGTCTGACAGAGGCCCGATTGGTGTCTCTGTCTCTGGGTGGGCTGATTTAAAGTGTCCCTGAGGTCTCGTTCCAGGTATAGAGAGGCAGACAGGGGCCTGGAATCCCCCCACCCACTCCCCTGCCTCCCTCACACCCACTCCTACTGCGGCTCCCAGCAAGCAGACCCTGCCCCCCCCCCCCCCCCCCCCCCCCCCCCCCCACACACACACACACACACACACACACACACACACTTGCTCAACCCAGATTCCTCTTCATCCACACAGCATCCGTGCTTTCTCACACTGGCCCGGGCCGTCTGGGTCTTGTGGGCTGCGTGGATTTCTCACCCCCCCGCCAGCCCCGCCGGTCTCGTCCCCAACGAGCTGCCGCACATTCCAGCAGCACCCGGGCTTATTATTGGAGGAAATTTATAGGGCCATTTATTTAACTGGATCTGAATGACATCGGTTCTGGATGAGTGGAGCTAGGGCAAACTGCCGGGCCATGTGGTCCAGGGAAAACAGAGCAGGGGATAAATCAACCGACTGGGAGGGGGGAGAGAGAGAGAGAGGTGGTGGGTGGGAAGGAAGGTGGGAGAAAGATAGAGAGAGACGGAGAAATAGAGTCAAAGTGAGAAGGAAAGCCAGAGGCACAAGAGGAAAGAAAGTGAAATAAGAAAGAAAGATGAAAGATGATCAGTAGTAGGGTTGTACCACTCTGACCTCTGAAACATCATCAGTCACTCTGATGAACATTTAAATCAGTCACACTGTCAATAACACTCTAATACCAAGATATCCGCATCTGCTGCTGTTATAGATTATAATTCTTACAGTCTTAAATGCACATTTTTAGATTATAATTTACGTCTTTAATGCACTTTTTATTGTAATATGTACATATAATCTATCACTGTAAATATAAACCCTACTCACTGTACATACAGTATATAAACCTCTTCACATGTACTTACTGTACATAATCATCCAGTCCACGTATATCCATCCAGTATTTATTTCTTTGCACTATTTGTACTGTTTTTGTTTGTTTATTTGTACAACTTCCAGAACACTTGACTTATATATAGTAATTTTATTTTTTATTATTGTATTCTTATTTTATTGTTGGTCATTGTTGTTCCCAGCTGTAATGTTTATTTCTGATTCTGATTGTGATTCTGGATTGGATTAACCAGTTATAGGGACTGTTTGTACGTTTTTAAGCGTATAAATGTACCGGGTCGGGACACATGCGCGCTCGCATATGCTCCTCTGCCTGCTTGCCTTCACTCACACCGCAAGTGTTCTCGCTGTCTCGCTCCACCTCTAGACGTGCGTGCGCGCTCACTCCACACTGCAGAAGAGTTAGTTTAGCTCTGAGAATATCTAGTGAATGTACAGTGGACGTTTGTGCAGAAATAAATGCTGCAGCTCCTCCAGACCAACAGAGGTTTCCCGTATCTTGTGAAGTGACGGTGATATTGTGGTTTTAGCTGACGGGTGTCGCCTCGCTGTTTTGAGCAATGCTCGTTCAAGTCTATGTAGAGCGAGCGCGAGCAACAAGACGCTGACTTTCGTTGACTTAACGGCCAGAGGTTACGCTGTTAACAAGCTTTTCTGATTCTTACAAACAGTCCCTTTAAGAGGCCCCACATAAAAATATGCTGTATAGGGCCACAAAAAAAAGTGACACGCATAAGCCTGGGTTCACCTGGGTGTCTGAAACATTTATGCCGTGGTAACAGAGACTATTCCTGTTGTCAAATGGTGTACTGTATCAATTTGAAAATAAAAAAGTAGTCTAATATGTGGTCATACACTGTTCTGGTTGCACTCAGGAGCTGGGAGCTTGAAGTGTTAAGTGGCATTACTTGTTGATCTTTCTTTTAACGTGTGCATCTGAAGAATGGCGGTCTGCTACACAAATCTCACATAGACACAAACCCCCTGACTCTCTTTCTGCAACAGTCAGGAATGTCTGAACATAAAGAGAGGAAGCACATTACATAGCCAGGGGGATCTCACAGGCTTGTTAGCATGGACAGTATATGTGCGTGTGTCTCACTTCCTTGTGCTCACAGGTGTCTTTGTGATAATCACAAAGCTGACAGGGATCAGACACAGAAGACAGACACCATGAAAAAAGAGATAATAACTGTTGATGTGAGTCTAGGTCATTTATGGAAAATGGCGTAAAAATAAATAGCTTGAAAAAAATAAACTGGCAGCGAAAACCAAGGTGAAGATGCATCTGCTCGAGTGGGAAATGTTTCAACTTGATTTGCACTTACTCAAAAGAACTTAAAGGGATAGTTTGGGTGTTTCAAGTGGGGTTGTATGAGGTACTTATCCATAGTCAGTGACTGTATTACCTACAGTAGATGGCGGTCTGCAGTTTGGAGAAACAGACAGGAGTTACCCTATGGGAGCAAAGCGATGTACTGCTGTGGACGGGGGTAGAGGCAAAACATATTTTAGCCACCTAAAAGAACAATATCAGTTTAAGTGTACGCTATATTTAGAATATTTTCTGACAGGGAACTGAACTGAAAGTGAAACTTATCTATGCTGTTTTTGTCAACGCAATCTGCTGGCTTTGAAGAGAGCATTTAATAAGTTTCACTTTCAGTTCAGTTCCCCATCAGAAAGGGCTGTCTGACGGCAAGATAAAGCAGTGAAGATGTGCTGCCAACATCATCTACTGTAGGTAATACACTGACTGTGGATAAGTACCTCATACAACCCCACTTCAAAACACCCAAACTATCCCTTTAATAAATGTACAAAGACAGCAGGAGCAACATTGGGGGGATGTGAAGGAAAACATGAGAAACAACTAAAGTTCCTGTTAAGTTTTATAATGAATCATCACGGAGTGCCACTTCTAAGCTAGCAACAGCAAACATCTGTACAATCATGTTTTTGACTGTTTTCAGGTAAGCAACAGATTGCATAAATGCCACAATGATCAAATCCAGGTGAGTAAAGGTGGAAAAGATTAAAAAAAATAAAGGTGAGTACAATCTGCTGTGCATTTAATCTGAGCACACGTCACCTGGATGACCTCTGCATCTGTATGTTCTTTATCCCTAGCATGTTGTTCTGCACACTGTATCACTTGCATTGGCAGCTGTTTCTTATCAATTGTTCTTTTCTTCTTTTTTTTTTTTAAAGAAACCAGAAACATGAAAAGCAGAACTTCTTTTAGAAATCATTGACCAATGATTGTCATTATGGTCAAACTCTAATGATTAGTGTTTTTTTTTCTCTTTTGCAAACATGGCTGATGTATTTCCACTTCGAAGCCAACTCTCTGTCACCTCTGATCACATAATACAAGATGTATCATTGTCAGATCTCTCTGTTTTGTAAAACTTGCATTTGAATCTCACTGTAGCCTCCCAGGATTTACCGTCGCCATTTGTTAGCAGGTAGCACGGATGACCCTCGTTCAAATCACTCGACCGACAACAGAAATAGAAGGGCATCAATGAGAACACCTCTATTGAGTTATTGGTAGGGCTGTCAATCAATTAAAATATTTCATCGCGAGTAATCGCATGATTGTCCGTAGTTAATCGCATAGTTGTGTCGCAAATAAATGCACATTTTTTATCTGTTCATAATGTACCTTACAGGGAGATTTGGCAAGTATTTAAAACTCTTATCGACATGTGAGTGGGTACATATGCTTGCTTTATGCAAATATATGTATATATTTATTACTGGAAATCAATTAACAACACAAAACAATGACAAATATTGTCCAGAAACCCTCACAGGTACTGCATTTAGCATAAAACAATATGCTCAAATCATAACATGGCAAACTGCAGCCCAACAGGCAACAACAGCTGTCAGTGTGTCAGTGTGCTGACTTGACTATGACTTGCCCCTAACTGCATGTGATTATCATAAAGTGGGCATGTCTGTAAAGGGGAGACTCGTGGGTACCCATAGAACCCATTTATTATTCATATATCTTGAGGTCAGAGGTCAAGGGACCACTTTGAAGCTGGTCATGATAGTTTTTTCCTCGCCAAAATTTAGCGTAAGTTTGGAGCGTTATTTAGCCTCCTTCACAACAAGCTGGTGTGACATGGTTGGTACCAATGGATTCCTTTGTGTTTTCTTGTTTCATGATACCAGTATCTTCACTCTAGCTTTAAAAAAAGAGGTGTTCAAGAAATTAGTGGCGTTAAAACAAATTTGCGTAATTATTTTGTTAACTTTAACAGCCCCAGTTATTGGCAATACTGAAACACAAACAATCAAATACAGAGCTGAAAGCAGTTGACCAAGCTAACCTAGAGTAACTGCTGGTCATTCCCATGACTGTCAAAATGTAACGCACCATTTTATTGTTTGCTAGCTGTCAATAAACTATTTCAGGAGAAAGAACAGGATTAACTGCGCAGCATGGATAGCAGATTCTCAGAAAAGGATCTGATACGTGTGGACAGAAACATTTTGTGAGTGTGTGCATGTGTACACACATGATTTGATTCGATATGGGTACAAAGGGGGCAAATACAAGCTCAATCATATTATATACAAGTCTCACATTCTCAAATGGGGACGGATGATTAAAGTGCATATCAAACCCATTATAAAAGAGCCAGACAGTGTGCTGGGAGCTTCATCCGTGGATGTATGAGGAGTTTCATCACATGCCAACATGAGATCCGAGCCCTCATTATACGTGAAAACAAACGCGAGCTGGTGCTACCAAGTAATGTACTCCCCTGTCACCCATGTGATATTTTTCCACATTCAAATTGGAATGAATGATATAGAGAAGCCTTCAGAGGTAACCCGAGCCCTGTTTACTCAGCCAGCCCTAATGCAAACAATCCTACACACACACACACACACACACACACACACTGACACTAAGTGACTGACACCGCCGGCTGTCACAAGCCACTGGGGGGATGATAGGGGTAGTAGGTGGGAGGGAGGAGATAATCCCTGTCCACAGTAATGACCTGCCTTCAAAGCAAATTCTCCTCCACCCACAGATACACACACACTCATACAGATGCAGAAACCTCATCCTGGATCCATAACACACAGACGCCTCTTTACATTAGCAACTGTCCAAGAGTTGGAAATCAAAAAAATCCGCCTATCATCACTCACAACATCCTGCATGCAGCTGATTGTTTCAATACTACATCGACTGGCCTAAAGGGGGTGCTACGATATTTGTTTAAGTCACACACATTAACTTGAGCCCCGTTTCCACCACAGGAACTTTCCCCCGGAACTAAGAACCTTTTGAGGAACTCATTGAGTCTCGACTGCAGGGTCCAGGGTCTAAATTAAGTTCTGGAGACATTTTACGGAGCCTTTTTACCCCCCAAAAAAGGCCCTGGTCATGGGGGTAGTACTTTCTGAAAGTAGCAGAACTTTCAGGGTGGGGTTTGCAGGGATGACCGTCGCCGATTGGTAAAACACACACACAGCGCTGCTGCTTCAACTGTACCACGTTCTAAAGCACAAATAAATAACCCTCAAACTCTCAACAGATGATTTACTGTGGAGTCTCTTAGTTTCATTTTCCTCCGCTGCATTTCATTCATTACAACCAATGTGCATCAGTAAATATATGCAGCAGTAAATATTGTTTTTCCCCAACCTGTTTTTTAGATTAAACAGGCGTACACACTGAACTGCAGGCTGCAGAGTGTGTTTACTGCTGTGACCACCAGCAGCCCACGTCCCAGGTCATGTTGCTTTTTCATTCGTCAGTGGATTAATTTGCTTAAACGCAGACAACTGCGGGCTGAAGGAACCATTTAGTTCCTTGAAAAGTAGTTCCAGGGACTAAAAGTCCTCTGAACTTTTGGTGGAAACCCAGCTAAATTTAGGATGAGGGTTAAAAATGGAGCTCAGAGCAATCCAGCTAACTCATCAACAAGTCTGCATTTATAATCACCACCATCACAGTTATCTCACAGCCAATCCTCAGAGTCTAAATCCACTGTATATATTCTATGAATAAACATGGAAGCAATACATTAAAATAGTGGAAACCCAGCCTTGTATGCTATTTATTGTGTATTCACAAAATGTGATGGAATGATGCATCTCGTTACTCATTGTCCAAGGGTTGAACTACAAAGTTTGTTTTCTTGTTTTGGGTATGTTGACATTTCAACGTATCTTCAGTCATCATCTGCTTTACTACACACACACACACACACACACACACACAAACACATCAGAAAGAGGTACCCGAATAAAAAACATGTTTAAATAATTCTATATATATATATATATAATATTTTTCTGCATACAAGCAAATACACACACGTCAATAACTCGCAGCTGCATTCACACACACACACAACACACATGCACAGACACAATGTGGCTAACTGTATGTGGCAGGGCAGTGTGTTTGGGTCAGTAAGTGGGAAAAGGTGGAGTGTGGCGTTCTCACCATTGAAAGCAGCGGCAGCAGAGATCCCAGCGGACTGACTGCTGTTTACTCTTCTTATTTGGTCAAGCAGACGGCTCTCTTTCGCAGTATTTAAGCTGATTCACACTTCCTGTTTCTGCTCTGCACAACCAGAATACCTGAAAAAACAATGCAAAACAATGTGGAGTTGCTTTTTTGCAACTGATGTAATAACTGTAAAATGTAATTAAAAAAAGATGCGATTTGGGCAAGTTGTGACTTTTCTGCCTTTATAATATGTGTTCTGCAATGCCTCCCTGGATACTTCCTTGGTTAACATCCCAACTAAAGTGTGACATGTTTAGTAAGCATATGACCTTCACTGTGGATACGCTGCTTACCCCACTGACAGCAGTACTTTGGTATAAATGTACTAAATAAAAGGACTTTTCCTCCCTCTGTGAGATTACATTCACCATGAATACATCTATTTTCCTACTCATAATGTTAGTATATTGTAAGTTAGGAAGTTAGATAAGATTAATGATTTAATGGGTAAATATGGCTTAGTATAAAAAAGAAAATTGTATACATTAAAGACATTAAATATAACTTTAATTGCTGCCCTGTAAAAACCTTGTATCTCCAAGACAACTTTTTTATGCGTTAAAAACTGGCATGGGGTCCCTTGACCTCTGACCTCAAGATATGTGAATGTAAATGGGTTCTATGGGTACCCACGAGTCTCCCCTTTACAGACATGCCCACTTTATGATAATCACATGCAATTTTGGGGCAAGTCATAGTCAAGTCAGCACACTGACACACTGACAGCTGTTGTTGCCTGTTGGGCTGCAGTTTGCCATGTTATGATTTGAGCCTTTTTTTTTTTATGCTAAATGCAGTACCTGTGAGGGTTTCTGGACAATATTTGTCATTGATTTGTGTTGTTAATTGATTTCCAGTAATAAATATATACATATATTTGCATAAAGCAAGCATATTTGCCCACTCCCATGTTGATAAGAGTATTAAATGATTGACAAATCTCCCTTTAAGGTACATTTTGAACAGATAAAAATGCGACTAATCACGATTAACTATGGACAATCATGCTATTAATCGCGGTTAAATATTTTAATCGATTGACAGCCCTAATACTTTTTCAAACCATAAAAGACACTTAATGCTGCAGTTTATCTGCAAATTTTTTAAATCACCAAATTTAGAGATTCATGGATTCCACTGGACAGAGAGGATATGTAGCAAGCTGCTATTCCAGGCCAGGAATTAATAGTTTGAGCCCCTCTGAGGTCCACTCACTTCAACCTCCACAGGCCTGGCCTAGGCCTTCAGCCAGGTGAGTCCAGCTGAAAGCATTCCTTCATGGGGGGGGAAGAGTGGAGTGGGGAATGGATGGAAGAAGATGAGTTGGGGTGTGGTGTTAGAGGGAAGACCCACCACCCACGAAGCTGCCACGCTCTCTGCTCTTCTGAAGGCCCCATACCTGCTAATTTGCATCAGTAAACAAGCAGCCGACAACTTCAAAGTGTTGACACCAATGAGGCCTGACACGGGAATGGAGCTGTGTTTAAGCATGTGTGCAGGTAAGTGCATTTATCAACCAGTGTGTGTATATTAGGTCTTATATCATGGGAATACCTTTCTGAGAATTTGAGAATATTTGATCAGTACAACACTGGGTGTCATTGGAAACTCATTCATTTAAATTTATAGTGGGCAGTTATAGACCAACGCAGTCTCACGGTAGTTCATGAAATAGTCACAAAATTTTATCGTAATTTTATTTGTGTACACAGACACAAATTTCCCCTTTTTGTGACGCTCAGCACGACTTTGAACAACGGGTTTTTTTGTGCGTTTTCCTACGAATGTCCAGCAACACGTGACGCACGTGTCGATTTCCACTCCAGTCTATTCAAAATAAAACTACTTAGTTAGGTTTAGGAAGAGATTGACTTGGTTAGGCTTAGGTAACAGAACTACTTAGTTAGGTTTAGGGAAAGATCGCGTTTTGGGTTTAAATAACACCAGAAGTGGTGTAATTTAAGTACGGAAGTTACGTGACAAAAAATACTCCGTTAAGTTTAGGAAAAGATCGTGGTTTGGGTTAAAATAACTCTGGAAGAGCTGTAACTTAAGTACAGAAGTTACATGACAAATAAATCAACTCTGACTTGTGGTTTCACACGGGACACGAACACCGGTCTCCTGGGCAAAAGTCCTGTGATTTTTGACCCAATCATCCACCCTGACCTCCACCCTACGCGGTGTTCGCCGCTCTCTATACTTCCAAGTTCACAATTACGTGGATTACATACGGAGTGATTTTGTTCTGACCATCACGAAAAACAATTGGGTCTATGTACACAAATCAATACATTAAAATATTAGTGTGACTGGGCTGTATAGACTCATATGCTATTTCAGAGGATTTATAACCTTAGCAAGTGTGATATTTTTTAAATACTTGTAGTATTTTGTACACATTTTGTTATGAAGTAAAATACTGGTATGGACAGCATTCATATCAGCTTTCAAAACACAAATCAGTGAAACCCCAGTGTGTGTAGCCGTATGCTAATAAAAATCCATCAATGTGAATGTGTGTATACATGTTTCTTTAGATGGGCCACCACCCACGGAGACATGTCAGGTAAATATTTAGAGGGTGGTGGTGGAGGGTGGGGGGGGGGGCGGTGAAGGGTCCAGTGTCCAGAGAGGACACATGCCATCTGAGGCTATCCATCCACTTCACGCAGGCATCCGATACAGACGGAGACACCTGATCCTGCATTAGGCCGCCTCTGAAGCTACGCAATATCACAGCTCACCCCAAACATCAACTTGAACCAAAGGGCCTCTGGCCAAATAACTCAATGTGTGTATATGAGCAAGTGTCTTCACTTGTATTCCTGCTTGGGCGTTTACGTCATGTTAGCTAAAAAAAAATCACATAAACTTGAAAGACATAGAGACTGGAAACAAGACGTTGAGTAATTGTTTTCAGCTGTAGTAATTCATGTGGGGATGTGTAAGTATGCAAGCATGTGTCGTGTGTGTGTGTGTTGGGGGAGTTGTTGTCATTTGTCACATGGAGAGTCACAGGTGACGACAGAGGCTTTTCTAGGTGTGTTTTCAACAACAAGAGCTGTAGGCTGAGGGTTAAACAGGGAGGGGGGAAATGCATCTAATATTTGCACCCATAACTCAGACTAAAAGATCACCAGCGATGCCTCCAATTAGGTGGCAGGTATACGTTACAGCAGAGTGATCGCAATGCATTAATGTCAACACAGGAGTGAAAGTCCTACCTCTCGCTGTGCAGGTCATGTCTCGGTACCCAAATGCCCACCTCTCCCCCGGCCGTGCCAGGTGTTCTTACACCAGCAAACCACACAGGGGAGCTACTGCTTTTTCCAAGGCCTGTAACAGAGACACACACACACACAGATTCACACTAACTCATAAAGTCTCTTCAGCCAAACATTCTCTCGAGTCAACCTGCTGCTGCACGGGGTTCAGCACGGATCAGCGGTTGAGCTTCAAGCGAGAAAGGCAGTGATTTCTCTTTGCAGACAGTAGACGAATAAAAATATGCAATAAATAATATGCAAGTGTTGCATCTGTTTTTTTTTATATTGTTCCCTGATTTTAATAAGCTAATTTGTGACAAAATAGATGATGGTTGTCAAAACATCAACTGATCACTGATAAATAACTCTGGCTGCCATTGAAATATCAATAACCTATCTCCTATTTCAGTGATTCCCAAAGTGGGGTCCGGGGACCCCCAGGGATCCGTGACGCTCTGTCAGGGGGTCCGCGAAAACAATTTGCTATAAATTATAAAACTGTGCTGCACCCTTAAACAGTGTATATCTACAGATGGGGAACTTTTGCATTAATAAAACAAGCATATTGAGTCTATTAATCCTACCCATGTTAGCTTTGGGCCGATAGAAACTCTGAGAAGACTGTGACACACAGCAATAAGTTCATTATTTTGAAGTTGAAGCACTTACTGACAGTCAGCTTTGGACTGGTAAATTTAAATATCTGGATTTATTAGGACTAAGCCAGTCTTGCTATACTGTTCATTTTCTGAAAGCTTTTAAGATCAATTACTTGAAATGTGGACTATAAATGCTGACAAGTTGAGTGCAAATGCAATTTGAATAAAATCACCCTCTGATTAAAGGTACATAAGTGGTATCAACATTCAATAAAATTGCAAATTTCAAATTGAAATGTGCTTCTCACTATGAAACATGTCTGAAGTCTTTAGGTTGAAAAGTTTTAGGTTACAAATAGTTCCAATGGCAAGCTAAGAGACAAATGGTAGTAAGCATTATGCTTAATCGGTGTACGATTAAGAGGGATCCTTGGAAAATGTTATCCCCTGTAAGAGGTCCCTGGCCCCAAAAACTTTGAGAACCCTTGTCCTATTTAGTATGTAAAAGTGGGGGGCTATATGTGTAGATTTTGCCCCAATCAATAATGTCAATGTTGGTGGTATTTTTACTCATGCACATAGCTATTTTTTTTTTTTAAAAGCTACAAGATTGATATTATGTTGCTTTCACAGACAGGTCAGCAAAAAGATCTCAAGTTTCAACAGGACTAAAAGGTTTTATTAATTTTCTTGTTTGTAAAAAGTAGTATTATTTTGATTTTATGTTATTGTAGTTGTAGTTTTGCTTATGCACATATAGCTATTACATACAAGTGTGTTGCTTTTATGGGCAAGTCAGTAAAAAAGATTTTCGGTTTCAACAAGAGGAAAAAGGTTAAATTAAAAAATTCTTTACAGAGGGAAAAAAAACACACAGAGTGAACAATATTGATGTCCAACCCTCTTCCTGTTAGTCATATGTAAACACACCTCGGTATCTAGGACAATGATGTCAGATACGGTAAGAGACACACAGCAAGCAAGGACATGTTCTAATAAATATCATTACATTCAAGCTGGCTGAAAATATGCCAGCCTGCGAGACGCACCGTGCGACTGCAGCCAAGATTAATGAGCTGAGAAATCAGACCCAAACACAAGGGCTATTTTCTTCCACATCCAGTCCACTCCAATGTTCCAATGCCCTCAGTGTAAGCCACATGGGAGGTTGCTCCAACACGCATGACGGGAAAGATTTCTGCACGGCTGTGCAGCTTGGTTCATCTGTCAGAGGGTTCACCCAGATTTTACAGTGCGGGAGAAGACGATAGGGGCCTGTGGAATATCTATGAGTAACATCAGGGTAAATAGAGGTATTTAAAACTGTGGCAGACACACAGCTCAGGTAATCAAGAGGATCCAAAGTGTACTTGGAGGTTTTATTTTGTAACCAGAAGTCTCTCTGGTTAGGAATGACTGGAGGTTATCAGCTTTTTTGCTCATTGCTATGGTTCTATGGTCCCTTTTCATTGTTAAAACTGTTTTTTTAAAGACAAAAAAAAACAACTTTTGTCATATTTTTCTTTAATGCCAGCTGCAAAAATAAAAGTTTTGTTTTTTTCAAATAATAAAAAAAAATATTATTTAGTGATTTAGTTAGATGTCACACGACTTTACATCAGGTTTTGTATGTTTATTATTATGTATATTAATTTTGTTTTGTTCTTTGTTTTACACAAGTAGTGTATTACTCCAGTTTTATGTGTTCTCAATGAATTGCTTCGTAAAATAAATTACTGGTAAGTATTATGTAAGTAATTTAAGTCTGTAATTTAATTTGCCTGAATGATGATTGAATGAATCACAAATTAAGTATTTTATTTGTTATGACGCAGCTTTTGTTTAATAATGTTAACTATATTTTTCTGTTGAAATATGTTTTTCTAAGGACACGTAATAATTTATTTTTTTTAAAACTCTTATAGCTCTTATATCTTAGTACATTTTTAATATTAAAAATGTACTAATATTAAAAATGTACTAAGATACAAGAGCTATAAGAGTTTTTTTCTATTATTTGATTATCCTTTCAATTTTAATAATAAAGTCCACACGTGTACTGTATGAAAAGCTAAAGTTAAAGCTAAAAATAAAACATGTACTATATTACATCAAGTTTTATAAAATGTGTATTTTATTTAGGGGTGTAAACAGTGTATTTTAAATAGAGCCAGAAATGTTAGAAATAGTGTGTGATTTCTTCTGATTGGATTTTACATATGATGCTAATAACAATATAATCAAACAATGTTCAAATTCCCCCAAAATACTACTTAATGCAAACAGAAAAGCTTATCAATACTTCCATGAGTAAATTCTTTGACTGCTCCGGGAACAATAGGCGAGGGAACTTTTTCATTATACGAGGGCTGTGTAATCTCTGGACCCTTTGTTTTCCTTCGGACTCTCAAATGTTCCTCGCCACCTCCAGAGCTGGCTAATGGATGCAGATGGAGGAAGTGTTTGACATTATGGACACAGCAGTGCTTGTTTTAGAGGAGCTGGTCATGTGGTCTGCCCTATAGCAGGCCACACAGTACCCCCTTAATGTGACCCAGACCCCCCAGCCAACTCCAGGGGGTTTCAGGAACTGTCCGCTCAGGGGGGAACTGAGTGTCAGTTTAGCCCCCCCAGTGAACACAAGTCAACATGCCTTAATCCCCCCATCACCTAAAGTTACACTTTTGGTCTGCAATTAGCCGGCCGACCTAATCTCCCCCACGCCCTCCTGAGCTCGCTCTTTCCTATAGCCCCGACATGGAGCTCCGAGCCGGGGCTGTGGCCAGAGTGCAGAGCCCTGTGCTGGGACCCAGAGGTGCTGCCGGTATTTCCGTGGCACAGTGCCGGCCCGGCCACATGGTCCCTCATCTTTCACTGTCACCGTGCTGGAGAGGAAGAGATCAAAACAAACATGTGGTGGCAGGGAGAGCCTGACATGATGAATCGCTGTAATCAGTACCAAACAGCCCAGCGCTCGCTCCGATTGGTGGAGGCTGCTTTTGACAGATTCTCCTAGTGACTGAGTGACAAGACGCACAGAGCGAGATCTATGACCTGAAGCACAGCCCACGACCTGAGATGTGGCTGATCCAAGCAAAACCACCACCGAGGGGAAGTCTGCAGATCATTATACACCGAGATACACTGAATGTAAACACTGCCTATGGTGGGGAAATATTTCCAACATGGAAGCCGGGTGTTTGGTGGGCGCCGTGTCCATTATCAACTGGCCCGGAGCCATGCCAACAGGAATGATGGGGGGTGTAAATTCCAGCCCTTGGTATCAGCTCCATTCTGCACATTGTTTACCTCCTGTGTGACTTCCTGCTTCTTCATCTTGGAAGAGGAGCACAGGAAGGCCCGATAGTCCCACTCAACCCAAATCTCTTGTACGCCCAAACAAAAAGCCACATTGTAGCTCATTTTCCTGTCTCCTCCGCTGCACATTTCCAGCCGGGGGGGTGTGGTACTGGCATTCCTCAAGGTCAAATCTCTGCATGCCTCTGATCCCCTAATTTCACTGTTTAGGGTTGGTGTGGGGGTTTCTCTAATGGACATGTTATCCACTTCCTGCTGCTGGTAAGAGGCGATCCTGATCCCGCTGTCACAGAACGAATCGGCGCGTTAAAACCGCACTAAACACCTTCAGCGTTTCAAATTGGGGGCGTACTGGAGGACTCATCATCTTACCGACCCCTGAGGTTGGAGTTTTTTTCTTCAGATGGGCCAAAGGGGACGCTGCAAAAATGAGGAGGAGGAAGAGTGGAAGAAACGGGATCAGCCCCTGAAAGGTGCATTTACTGACCGGAGTGACTTGAAAGGAAATATTCACTCAGTTGAGTTTGGGGAAGAAAAGAAGCAGGCTCTGGCCACCCCGCTGATTTACACATTACCTCCACTAACAGTTATTAATTTCAGCTGGAGAGGGAAAGTAGTTAATGGGATATGCACACATGCACTTAAACACACGCTCACACACATGCACAGTGGGCCTGTCTGTAATGGCCTCTGACTAGAGGTCTGTGGTTCAAGTTCACGAAAAGCAGAGGCTGGTGAAGAGTGAACAAGCCAGGGTGGCTGCAAGAGGGACAGATGGAGCGAGGGTTGCAGGGACGGAGGGATGGAAGAAGTTTGGGGGGGTTGAGGGGCATGAGGTGGTGGGGAGGGGGTCTCGGCCTCAAGCCCCCTTCTGCCAGAAACAACAAGCAGGCCTTCTCATATTCAAATAAATACCGAGCCAGTGGGGAGCATGGAGGGACGGCAGATAAGGAGGAGGCAAGGGGGCGAGAGCCAGGACTAGAGGGACTGGAGGATGGCTTCTCTGCTTCTCTGCTACACTGAAGCCTCTTTAGGCTCACGGGCCGGGGCCGAGAAGAGCAAAGCAGGCAGTGACAGATTTATAATGAGCGTAGACTCTGCCCTTGTATTTAATACCGGGCTTAAGATGTATTAGAGAGACAAAGGCCGCGGATCCTGCCCGGGGAGAAGAAAGGCCTTAATTAATTTGTGGAGATCACGGAGGCCCCGAGCCCACATCATCGGTTCTTTGTGGCAGGAATGCCAGCTATTTACCGGCGCTCCAATAGGGCTGCGGGGAGAGGCGAGGTGATGACGACTGGGGCCGCCGAGCAACAGATAGGGAAAGGATACTTTTCAAAAGCTAAAAGCTTCCCAGTTTTAAAACAAAGACGGGAGGGAAAGAGAAGAAGTGATTTTGAAAAGGGATCTGACTCAGAGCAATCCCCCCCACCACCACCACCACCCTTCCTATGTCCTACACAGACATTCCAAACTGTTTTGCTCTTTCTCAGTTTCTCCATGAGAAATGCAACTTGATTAATACTGATAACAACTCAGAAAGGAATATTCAGAATACTCAGTGGTACCACACATACTGTAAATACACAGAAATGTGCATACACTGCCATTTTCCTGTCCTGATGAAATAAAGAAATACACTTTTATTTCCCTACTATATCTTACAGTAATCTCCTGGTAGTCGGATGATAACTTAATGATAACAAGAGTGTTGCTTCAGGTGTGGAGTGGCTGAGGGGAGCAGAGTGTGGAGGCCGGCCTGCATCGGCCTGCATCGGCCAGGCTGCACAGAGGCTGTTGAAGGGCACAGTTGGCAGCTGTCAGGCCTATATTCGCTAACTCGGAGAAGACATGTGGAGAGAGGACCTTCCTTCCCAAAATAAACAAATAGCGGTGGCACACATCTTCCCAGACAACTGCACAGAGGGAGGGAGAAAGTGATGCTTTTCTTTCTTAGTTTCTTTTTAGTTCTGCATGGCGGTTTGGACAAATAGAGCAGGTAGTGGAGCGTCGAACCTCAGAATCAATAAAGACAAGGCCGAAAAATAGGCTGCGAGCAAAATACATATATTACACAATGTGGGCTATAATGAATAAACCACTGAAAGAAACAAAAAATCATACGAGGAACATTTTCTGGAATTTGTTAAGACGTCAATTTAAAACACGATATGCCATTATGGTGTGGTAATGTTCTTTCTAAAACATGCCTGTGCTTCCTGTGAGATGAACAATATTAAAAGGTGACGTCTACAGTCTGTTTTCCCATGTTTTAACAATGTGTGTGGGAATATATGTTGGAATTTGCCTGCGAAAGACACCAGGGAATCATGATTTTCACCTTTGCTCAGCCATTGTGTTCATTTCCATTGTGTTGTTTTATGCACATGTCCATTTTTATGATGACCCCTAAAATACAAAAGAGAGCAGGGCTGAACAGGAAAACCACATTTATATGCCAACAAGGAAATGTGTTTTTGGGCTCATTTTTTCTTTTTTTTCAGAAATAGAGAAATTTCCTGTAATATCTACAATAAGTAAATATGTCTGTAGGAGTCAAATAAATCTCCTAATTATAAAACATAATTACTACCACAGCCTAGCTCTATAGATCTGATTTACTTTTAAAATTATATACAAACACTAAACTAGATCTTTAAGTGATTTTATGATATTTGAATGCCTTATTATATTATTCCTATAAAATACCTTTAAGTGTGTGTAGCTTTGCTGTGATATTTGTATTATGACTGTATCTATTGAAAGTGACTATAGGATTACTGTCGCCTTTACGCATGACTGGCAGGCTACTGAAGGACGACGTGGATCTGCAAACATCTGTAACACAATGTGTGCACAAACTCCCATCGATCCCCGCGGCAAACGTGCACGCGCGCGCACAACGAAACTCAGTTTGTCATCATCTCTTACATCCGCGTGCATATTTGCACATAAGATCTATCTTGTACACCAATAGAGCGTTTTTTTATTTGTATTTATTCATGATGGCAACCAACGCCACGGGAAATCTAACCACTCACCGACAGATGATAGAAATTAAATTATAAATAAGGAAAAACAAATACTGATGGACATCGGACAAATATTCATCACTGTGGTCAACTGTTTGGACGTTTGTACTGAAAAATTCTAATTAGTATTCGCGCTGATGTGGATATTTCATGTCGGGAAAGGACTTGGACTTTTTGTTTTTTTTCTAACCGGAGGAGTGAATGAAGGCATTCACAAATTTAGCCAACCGATAAAATCAGAACACTGCTGGTGCTTAAAGACAGCAGACTGCTTGCACCTGCACAAGAGGAGAAGAAAAAAAATAAAATGCATATTTTAATAATGTATATTTTTGCATTTGCATCTAGTTGACATTCTATATCCTCATCTAGAAAGCAATGATTAAATTATAATGACATTAAAGATAGATCCTATAGTGATATAACAGTCCTAACAGGCTTTTTAGATAATACTAATAATAGCTATTATTCTGTTTTACTATTTTAGAAATAGTATGAAGTTTTTTATTTTTTTTATTTATTTATTTATCAACGCAATGTTGATAAATAAATAAATAAAATAAATAATGTAAACATAAATAAATAATTTTCTTTAAAAAAAATCCCGATAAGCTTACTCAATTCCTCATTCCCGTTTATTCATAAGGTGTAAATTCAATATGAATTGATAACTTGTGCTATTTAAGGAGTCTTTTTTTCACTTAAATTTTCTTCTGATTATAGAATAGATTTTTATTTATATGCATGTTTGTCCTCCACAATGACCACCGGCCGGAGGTCCTGTAGATATCTGAGGCACCTTTATTTATGAACACTTCCTTCTGCATACCTGCGTCTCTCTGTGCGTTCCCTAAAGCCCCGCGGAGAGAGCTGGGACACCCCGGGCCAAGCCGAGCCGAGCCGGGCCGTGCCCTCTGCTGTCAGCGTCAACTGCTCACTTCCTCTCCCTCTTCTTCAGGGATTTAGACTAATATTTAGATAGGATGAGGTTTTTATACGTGGAGTGCGCCGCCTCGGTCCCTATACTGCTCCAGTCACGCAACATGAATGTGAAAATGATTGTTTTTATGATGGGTCTAATAACCCGTGATTTATGAACCGTTAAATGATGTGAGCATGTAATTAATAATTTTATCAGCCTGATTGTTGCGCAGACGGGCTCGTTAAATTAAAGACTGCAGAAATAAATATCTCCGAGCAGGAAAACATCAAAGCAGATTAGATGCACTTTTACTGTGCGTCTGAGGGAAGGAGAGGGAGCAGAAAGAGAAGAAGAAGAAGAAGAAGAAGAAGAAGAAGAAGAGGAGGAGGAGGAAGAAGAAGAAGAAGAAGAGAGAGAGAGCGCCCACAGCTTTTTGCAGATATACCGATGACCTAATCACATCTCTGTTTAATAATAACTCAGGAATAGCAGCCTCCGAGTCTTGACGTTTACGAGATCTGTGCCATTTAATGAGGCATGGGCGGGACATTTTTTTTTTTTGGTTTGGTGATTTGTCATCATGTTACCACAACAGGACACACAGGAGCACACAGGCCTGTACTGTCCTGCACCACATGAGGAACACAAGCCTCCGATGGATTCACATGTAAGAGACCAAACCAACAGCATGGGGGGAGATCTGTGCTGTGTGTCTCTGAATGATAAAAACCTGTCAAACCAATGTTATTACACACAACTGCAATGAGAACACTTTGTTTTGGTTATAATTTTGATATCAAAACAAATGTGATTATGCGCTCATTCAAGTGCGTAAAAGCGCGCGCCAAACAGCACCGAGGGCCCACGGGTTGGCCTTGTGTTGGCCCGGTGGTCATCCTTATGCAGCCTGTCAGTTATCTTCATCATATACTGTCTCACAGTGCCGTCCGGAGACAAGAGCACTGGTCCAAGGAAGGACAAGGCTATAAAGGAATAGAAGGCAGAGAAATAACGCGTGAAAAGGGTGGATACTATTTCCCTGCAGCGTAAAAATAGTGTAAAAACTTCCAACATTTTAACTCCTAAAAATAGGGCTGTCAACCGATTAAAATATTTAATGCGATTAATCCCATGTTTGTCCGTAGTTAATCGCGATCAATCGCAAATTAATCACACATTTTTTATCTGTTCAAAATGTATCTTAAAGGGAGATTTGTCAAGTATTTAATACTTTTATTAACATGGAGTGGGCAAATATGCTGCTTTATGAAAATGTATGTATATATTTATTATTGTAAATCAATTAACAACACAAAACAATGACAAATATTGTCCAGAAACCCTCACAGGTACTGCATTTAGCATACAAAATATGCTCAAATCATAACATGGCAAACTGCAGCCCAACAGGCAACAACAGCTGTCAGTGTGTCAGTGTGCTGACTTGACTATGACTTGCTCCAAACTGCATGTGATTATCATAAAGTGGGCATGTCTGTAAAGGGGAGACTCGTGGGTACCCATAGAACCCATTTCCATTCACATATCTTGAGGTCAGATGTCAAGGGACCCCTTTAGAAAATGGCCATGCCAGTTTTTCCTCGCCAGAATTTAGCGCAAGTTTGGAGCGTTATTTATCCTCCTTCGCGACAAGTTAGTATGACATGGTTGGTGCCAAATTAATTCATTAGGTTTTGTAGTTTCATATGACACCAGTATCGTCACTCTAGCTTTAAAACTAAACAAACGACTTTGCGTTAACGGGTTATTATCCCTTTAACTTTGACAGCTCTAATTAAAACCTGTCAAATTCACGGTTTCACTTTAGATATTAAGGCGGAAATCATGCCTGCATCTCCAGAAGCTGCAGTGTGGGCTTTGTCTCCATGACCTCATTTATTTTGCAGAAGCACTAATTAACTATAATAACATGTTGCAATATACTCTACATAAGCACAGCCACTACGCTTAAAGCAGGCTACATGTGAACTTCAAGCGTTGCCTTTTTTTATTAACAGTGTTCTTCTGGAAATTCATACCAAAATGTTAAATTGAATCAACTTTCAGCAGCAGCATGATCAACCATTCCCTGAACACTAGGCTGTTTCCCTCTATATGGACTAGGTTACACGAAGGCCTATACAATTTTTTTTTATTATTTAAATAAAGTAATGAAGTGTCTCTACACTGTGAATAATAATTTTATAAAAACAAGCAAACATAGAGTGATGTGATTTTTTTGTTGATAAAAGAGCTGCAGAGATGTGACTGTACAGTTTGTATCCATCAGTGAGAGAACAGAGAAGCGGTGGAGCTGGTGTTCAGGCCTGGATCCTGTAATCAGTGAGAGCTGCTGCTGCTGCTGCTCACACACTGAAGGATCCTTTGCTCACTTTGTAGTTGTTGCCACGTGCTAAACTCTCAGTCTGCGGCACGCGAAGTCCTACAGAGCAAAGAGATGTCAAATAAAGTCAAAGTTGTGCGTTAAAAACAGAAATAATAACCCCTTTATTTCACCTGTTAAAAGTGCTTGAATACTAAAACAAAAAATCAAAAACTAAACTATTCATATATGCGGCGTTAAAATGGGCTCAATAGTAAGTTTACATACTTTTTACACTTGATGGGAACTTGTGCCTCCCGTGGATAGTAACATAGTATAGTAACAGGCTATTGTTTCTTTGCGTGAATCATCACTTACTCATTCTTTACTGTGAAAGCAGCTGCATTCTTATTCCTATGAAGCCTAAAAGTGTATTTTACACAGTGAATCATATTATTCTTATTTATTGTGAGCTTTTCATTTGCTCTGGCACTTTCTCTACTTCCACAGCACTTTTCTTAATTTTGTTAAGACATTTTTCGTGTGGGGGTGGGGGGAATATCTCAATGTTAATTTTTGTCCATGTAATATTTCCCATAAAAGTCTGTGTGTTGGTGAGGTGCAGCGTTGAATGCTCCGCTGTGATGTGAATGTGCTCCTGGCCGCTGCTGAGGCCTGCGAGCGAATTCCAACACAGTCTCTTCCCATTTTGATCTGCTCCTGTATTTTGTCTGTTATCACCTGAGTATTTACAAAGGAGGCTTCCGACTTGGCAATGATGAAGTGAGCCGGTATCGATGGCATCATATCTGATAAAAGAAAAAGAACTGGGCGGCGGTTTACACTGGCTTTGACAGCGCCATGCCTGATTTATTTTATAGAGTAATTAATGCGCAGAGGACACATTCACATCCATCTATCTATCTATCTATCTATCTATCTATCTATCTATCTATCTATCTATCTATCTATGTATGTATGTATCTATCTATCTATCTATCTATCTATCTATCTATCTATCTATATATATATATATATGTATGTATCTATCTATCTATCTATCTATCTATCTATCTATCTATCTCTCTATCTGAATATTTTCCCTAAACAACATATTGCAGTATAGTTTATTTATGCTCACTACCTCCTGTGGAGAAACATCCAAAACAAATAGCCAGGGTTAATCCTCTAACTGCTTTATCTCATTAGAACCCCGCTGCTGCTTAATTCAATGACTCCAGTGTAAATTAGACTATCCGGTCACTATAGCAGCAGCTCCAACCAAACACACCTTTAGGTCGCTGCTCACATTAAAGCTGAACCTCGATAAGCTGAGAACCGATAAGGCGATAGTGGAGGCGCAAGACGGAGAGGTCAAGTCCAACTCCGGCCTCGAGTGCCACGTGTGTTGATTCTCTGTGTTTACTGACTGCACTGGAGGCGCTTTGCTCTGTAACATGTCTGCGTCTTTCTCTGTGCTGCAAGGTATGACCTATAAGAGGTATGAGGCTGCGTAAATCTCAGATAATTGCGTAAAAATAAGCATACGGTTAGATGATTGGTGTAAGTGAGAAAAACATCTCCTAAAGTGGAAACCTGAATGTCTAGTGAATCATTCCTTAAATAAAATTAGATATCTGCAATTTCTCACTTGATTCCATTTCTTGGTTCCATATTTTTGCTTAAATTAAAAGCAATATTCTTATTTCCGTGTGTTATTTGACTCAAAAAACACTCATAACATTTGGAACTAAAGTAAACTTTGTGAATTAACTTCTATTCCTTTATGTTTTTCCAACTATGTTCAAAGAAAACTACTTTTTTCAGAGTGAACTCGCGCGTAAAAGCCTCGCACTGCAGCCCCACCATGGTGTTGCAGGCTAACTGTGGAGCAGGAGCAGCTCCATCTGGACTTGGACAGCTCAAATATGCAAAAACGCACATATATAGGGCCATAATTTACTGGAAAAGCAGCGCACTTTGAAGCCGGACATTGCAATGACGTTGGAGTTGAATTCAAATGACTGACACGCGGTCTTATTGAAATAAAACATCCAGTTGCAGAGCGCAGACACTTTTTTTCCTAGTGGTGCAGTGGGAGGCGTGGATCTCGCTCACTTTTGACATTCATTCTCGCAGCAGTAGTCGCTTCTCCTCGAGGCAGGACTCAGATGACACCGACCGGAGGAGAAATTAAGCTCTCTATTCTCTGCGGATGAACTAGGTTTTGACACCGGGACGTGTTTAAGGGGTTCATCTACTGAATGTGGGCAGCGGAGAGCTTTTCAAGTCTTCACAAATAGCCGTGGGAATACTTTAAAGAACAAGTCCACCACCAGACTCTCGCACCCACGGAGCGCCGGTGGCGGAATGTGAAAGCCCCATTTGGGCGCATGTTCGTCTCCATTGTGCGCAGCAGCCTTCTCCTGCTTTCTGCGCGGTTGGAAAGCGGAGGAGGAGGAAGGACGGACCGGATCCCGATCCCGATCCCTGGCCTATGGACGACGGCGGTCCCCTCTCTCCAAAGGCTAATGCTTTCAGTATTGCCTCTCTGATTTCGGCTGCAGAGCAAGCAGGAAACGCAGCGTTTGACAAACAGAGCGCCGGCCTGGACAAGCCAGACCTGCACAACCACAGCTCCTTTAAAATGCACTACAGCACTGTCACCCGGGAAATGGAAGGTAAAGCAGTTTGTTGATGCCCGTGGAGCCGCTGTAGCATGTACACACCGTCTTACACAACACCTTTGCATCTGCTCGGTTAATCGAGCATTTTCACAATTGAGAGCAAAGCGCCAAACCACATATGGTTGCGATGTTTTCAATGAAATTATTGTTAAAAAAAAAAAAAAGAATCTCACACAGTTGGCCAACTATGAAAAATAATGCAGATGTATTATAATCACCACAAGGGAGGAGAAGTCTGCATACAAAGCAGACAGAGTGGAAAAAAAGTTTCCCATTCCAAAACCCCAAAGCGTTGTACAAAAAGTCAACTTTAATTCAGATCACACACGTTGAAAAGGAAGCCAAGAGGAGGAGGGTTTACATGGGCACCCTGTGCGTAATGGTAAAAACAGACCATAATGCGCATATCCAGCTCGGAGAAGGGCTGTATATAATCCATTCCGTATAAATCTATTTGTCCAATAACTAGAAAGCAACAGTCACCTGCTGCCCGTCTGTTTGTTTGTTCATGCAAATCAATGTGTGTTTACCTTGTAACCCCGTTTAACACTCCACTCTGCCGGCCAGATCCTCTATTGTTCACTAACCGGGGTGATGTGGGCGATACTCTTATCCTAAAGTTAAATGGGTGCCGGAAAGCCCATTAAAAAGGGGCGCACTTCTCTGTCAATCAGTCTCGTCCCAAGGCGAGGAAAAGGCACATTACCTGCAGTTCCTTATCTAAATAGAAATAAGAACCGGTTTTATCGCAAAGGGGAGGCCCTCTGCGTCAGATAAGAGAGGAGAGGAGACCTGGTTGCAGTGTGACACACTAGTGTAACACACAGTGTAACTCACTGCAGCAGCAGCGCACAACAGAGGCCGCTCACTGCAGAGATCGATCCGAAGCAACAACAACAAAAAAAGTCATTCACGCGCACTCGGAGTGAATAGTTCGGAGATTTCTACGCGTTTTGGGAAACATTTCGTCACTATTTTGGCTCTTTTAGATGAGGCAGACTGTGTAGCATGCCGGCAGTGGATGCAACCTCAGGGATTACTGAGCAGCCGAGACGGAAACTTTTAAAGCCGAAAGGGGTGCATTTGTGCGTGACATCTTCATCTGGAGATCACTGAATCCTGCTTGTGTTTTTTACTCTCTGCGTTGTAACCGACTTTAAAGTGCACGGCATATTTAGTAAATCCAGGTTTTTTGGGATGATTTCAGCCATATCCAGTCCGTGGCTGACGCAGCTGTCCCATTTTTGCGATGTTGCAGCCTTCACGACAAGCAGCCTGAGCAGCCTGAACACGGCGGGCGGCTACCACCTCTCTCCGTCCCCCGGGGACCCCTACAGCCAGCATGAGTCGGCCCACTACGAGCCCTGCCCGGCGGCACAGCACACCTACAGCTACCCAGGCTCCAACCCGGGCCAGGCTCCGCAGAGCGACGGCGGCGGGACTCCCAACTGCTCCTCGTCCTCCGCCAACTCCACACCCAACGGGAAAACTCTGGTGAAGAAGAACCCCAAAGTGGCCAACATTAACGTGCAGCTGGAGATGAAAGCTTTATGGGACGAATTTAATCAGTTGGGCACGGAGATGATCGTTACCAAGGCCGGCAGGTGAGCACCAAACTTACAATTATCTTTACGCACATTAATGGGTAGACCGGAAAATAATACAGAGTAGAGTATGCTTTATTGTAACAAATAATATTACTCGATATCCTGTCTTAAGAAAGAACCATGGCATCAAAAGACGTTATATAAAATGTAAATATTTATAAAATATATATATAAATATATTTAGCATTTATTCTGCCGACACCAATCAGATATGCAGGATATATATACATTACATGTATATTTCAATTTATTTATTCATTGTTTTATTATTATTATTATTATTTTAGAATAGATATCATTGCAAATAGTACACACCAAATGAGCATTAAGGAGTTCCATTTAAAAAAATAAAAACAATAAAATAGGCCTATATATTTTTCTTCTTCTGAACTTTTTCCTCTATTCGCAGTTGTTTTTCTTACTTCAAATTACTTATTTTTGGGTCCAGACTAGACTGATAAAAGTGTAGCCTATTAAATTATAACAGTTAACAGAAATCACCATCTAGCTTCTTGCACATAAAACCCTAAAATGTGTATTTATAAGCCGGATGAATTTAATTAATGAACACTGACAAAATCTTTAATCTCTAATCTCGCATTGCACCGTTTGGCTTTCTAATATATTTGATGTGCAGCTGATCAATTCAGGCCTGCTGCTGCTGGAGATGTTTTAAAGACGAGGTCAAACTGCTTGTATGTGGATGTGTGTTATGTGTGTTGTGTGTGTGTCAGCTGTAAACAGCATGCTG
Source organism: Sebastes fasciatus (assembly GCF_043250625.1). Classification (NCBI taxonomy): domain Eukaryota; kingdom Metazoa; phylum Chordata; class Actinopteri; order Perciformes; family Sebastidae; genus Sebastes; species Sebastes fasciatus. Next base: position 5,228,203 of record NC_133800.1, read on the forward strand.
ATGTGATCCCGTTGCGTTTTATAGAGCCAATAAGAATAGCTGTGGCTCCCGGCTCCTTCACCGTCTGACTCCATTTTTACGCACCGCGGTTACACAGAACATTACGGCCTTTAATCTACGAGAGTCTTTACATGTGCAAAAAGGAGATTAGCTCATATACAAGCTGATTATTACAGCGTTGCAACCTTGTTTTTATTCGGGCCTCGACACGTGTTTACCCGTTTTCTTATTTCCTCATTAGTACAGGAGTGTCTGTCTGCTTCCCTCCCTCTCCTCTTCAGACTCACAGAAATACATTTTTAGTTGCATAAATTGCATGAATACACACACATCTGGTTAGTATTTGGTTATTAATTTAAAACAGAATAAGGACATTTAAAGAAATCAATTTTGCCCTTTTCCCAAATTTTAGAGATTTGTATATTAAATATTTATATTTATTAATATATTTATCCTGTCGCCTTGCTTGTATCTGTAGGCAGGACCATGTTCCTACCATCGTTGACCTCTGACCCTTATGGACAGCCAATAAAATGTTGATCTAATATTCATATATTATTTTTCAACCAGTAAACGCTAAATATGGCGCGTAAAAGTGCCGTCCTGCAGTTTTTCCTGTAATATAAAAAGGCATGAGATAATTGATTTAATCCTGAAAGTGAGTGTGACAGGAGAAAGGAGATCTGCAGCACAGCACTTTAGAGGCTCCTTCAGCCTCACCTAGCCACAACACTGACGTTAATTGAGCGTTGATTTTAGGATCCCTTTCACTGACTCGGCGGATTACTCAACTTTCAACCGATGAGGTGGAGGGGGGGGGAAACAAATGTTTGTGGTCATGTGGACCGAGCCGCTGACAAAACTTATAGCGAAACTTCCAAAAGCGATTCAATCCAAATTTCTGGGCACAAAGCAGAGCAGTGATTGTTAATAAATGCATGCAGAGAGCACTGCCTATTTAATGTTCCCAGTAGCAATTTTTCATAAATACAATTTTGGATATTTTTTCCTCTCGATCCTGGTGATAAAAAGTTCAAATTTAAAACTGAACTGGATTAGTGCCACACCTCGCCACCAAATAACGCCCATCTGCGCGTGTGGAAGTGTTTCCACTACGTGTGTGTGTGTGTGTGTGTGTGTGTGTGTGTGTGTGTGTGTGTGTGTGTGTGTGTGTGTGTGTATAGTAGTAGGCCTTCCTCCGTGTGTCTGGAAGTCATCAAAACAGCAGAAGAGAAGTTAAAGCCAGAAGTTACAAAAGCGGAGCTAAAAGGCAACAAACCCGAAGCTCCATTCAGATGAGGCTGGGAGGGGGGGGTTTTATCTGGTTCCGCGCGCACTGAATCACGTCACGTCCAACAGCTCGAGGCTTCTGTGTTCTTGTTGCCTCCAGCTCGAGCCAAATGAAGCTCTGTAGGCCTGAGGCTGCGTGTCTCTCTCTCTGCAAACACACTGGCTTTCTGATAAAAAATACTTTGGCAAAATCCTTTGTTGGCTCCTCTGACGAATTCCAAATAATTCTAACAGTTGAACACCACACACAGTGATAATCCAATTTTAAAAAGACATAAGAACTAAATGTGCGCCAAATGGCAACCATTTAAAGCCTAGATTTAACAGTCGCCTCGTGTTTGTTTTTTTCTCAACCAGGAGAATGTTTCCAACTTTCCAAGTGAAAATCTTTGGGATGGATCCCATGTCAGACTACATGCTCCTGATGGACTTCCTGCCTGTAGACGACAAACGTTACAGGTAACTTTTTTTTATGGATGTCTTCAGACAACAACACACACATCTGTCACTACAGGACTGTAAAAACATTTTAATAGTCCGGAGGCTTTATACTGAGCTGCACAACCCATATACTCTGCACTGTTAAATTCCACAAGCACAATAAAAAAGCCACAGTATAAATATATGCAATAAATAAATATGTATGAATACATCACTACAGGCTACATATTTTAGAACATTCATAAATATTTCTACAATTAACCGATTTATGCCCGAAATATGCTGGCATTACAGACATTAGAGACGCATTCAATGCCATATTTGTTTCTCTTATCCCGATGCCTATTGGCATGTCAACACATGCATGGGCATTTTAAATTAGGCGACTTTTAATTCAGTAAATAAATTCGGACAATCAGAACATTGTATCTAATGAACTTTTTTTTTTTGCTCCACCTTCCAGGTATGCTTTCCACAGCTCCTCGTGGCTGGTCGCCGGTAAAGCTGACCCCGCCACGCCGGGCAGGGTCCACTACCACCCGGACTCTCCGGCTAAAGGCGCGCAGTGGATGAAGCAGATTGTCTCTTTTGATAAACTCAAACTCACCAACAACCTGCTGGATGACAACGGCCATGTGAGTGTGCACGACTGGAGATATAAATGCATGCCACGGAAACTAATTAGAGCTTAAAAACACACAGTGTGGGGCCAAAGAACAGTAATCATACCTTCAAAATAACTACGCAAATAAATATAAAACATACAGCGATTTAACTGACTGTAATGATAGTACAGATCAGAGAGTAGCATTATTTAGCAGCTAGATTTTACCGACACATTATTAAGGGTTCACTGCATCAACTGTAAACTCATTTAGCCACAATAAGTCAGAAATATTATTACTGTTAAGGAGAGTTTGGCCCTCAAATTGATTGATACGAGACAAATGACTTAACAGTAATAAAGCTTGATATTTTGACTAATAGTCAGATGTTGCCAAAAGCCTATTTTCAATCCAGAAAAATGGCTCTCTGCACACCAGGCTTTACTCCAAAAATGACGGCAAGGAAGTGGAATATTTCACCACTGGAGATTATTTCAGCCCTTCCCGCTTGATCTTCCACTCTGACGGAGTGTTTCCGTGTGTCGCTGCGATTTGAGTTGTGAAATCAGAAAGAGTGTCGAGTTCTGGGGGATATAGTCTGGTAGACTATATTATTAGCAATTACTGAAAAGGGTGAGCTCTGACTGCTGGATGGGAATAGGGATATATGGAGACGATCATTATTACTGATCCATGGCTTATAAATGAGAATTGTGCTGCAGGTGGCCTTTAGATATTTAGATAAATGTTATACTTTTTTTCTCATGATATTTAATACGAGAGTGAGGTATTTTTCTGCATTTAATGCCATTTACCAATCTGCTTATTTATATCCACAAATACGTATCTTGGAGATGGTTGACAATGGTTTAAACAAAAATAAAATAAATAAATACATAAATAAATAATAACTACCAATTATATAACTTAATAATAATTCATACTTCATATAAGATCATTTTAATAGGTTTAAGCCACCAAACTACCTCGTTTAGTCTGTAAGATATTTTATTATACATCATTGTATTTTATTTATGTTTTAATTTGCTCAATCGTATTCATATTTATTAATAATAAAACCATCCAATCAAAAATAGTCTGACTTTGGGAGTTAAGCCTTCATTCCTTCAGTGCAGTGTTTTATGCATTAATTGTACATGAGTGCTGATGAATCCTCTGGTTTCTTACAGATCATTCTGAACTCCATGCACCGCTACCAGCCCAGGTTTCACGTGGTTTATGTGGACCCTCGCAAGGACAGCGAGAAATATGCCGAGGAGAATTATAAGACCTTTGTTTTTGAGGAAACCCGCTTCACAGCGGTCACAGCGTACCAGAACCACCGGGTAAGAAACCTTCATTATCCTGTATATGACCCTCATGCATAGCAGCATAATGTGGTGAGCAGAAACGAGCAGCAGCTATATATGTAGGATGTGACCTGGATTCTAAAAGGCACATAAATATAGACTGTCACATAAACTAGACATTTTGTTTAAGCATTATGGGTACTGTGATACCATAGAGGAAAACATCACCACAGGAAATAGGCCTATATAACAAGGTCACTTTCAACTCTAATATTAATCAATAAATGAAGATTAAAAAATAGGCAGTTTTTGTGATGTGCCGCGCGACATTGTGCAAAAGCATCAACGAAAGAATCAGTTGTGTACAGTTACTACGGTCTCTTCCATCTTGCGCTTTTTTGCGCATAATTGTCATCAATTTGCGCACAGCTGTGCTTCCCTGCTCTGCTTTCCATCAGGCTCGGCGTCTGTTTAGATTTACACATCAGTGCGTGTAGGTTATTCAGAGCGACTCGTAAAGGGGGGAAACATTAGAATAAAATTCGCCTCCTATCAGTCGGTGAGTTATTGTGATTGCAATAGTCCCGTGATCAGTCTAGGGAATGAAATAACTTCTATTTAATGTTAAATGTGATTTACCAAAATTATTATTAATTCTTATTTACAATAATTATTTTTACAGTTGAAGCCCCGGTGGCTAGTTACAGTTACAGTGTATGGCCTTTATGATGTGAGGAGACATAGAGACAAAATGACACAAATTAGCAGAATTTGAAATGTTAAAAAAATGATGTTGAGAAATAAAGTTATTATGAATAATTTTGATTAGGACTGCTGTGTCTGTATGGGAATCTAAAATAAGCAGCTGTAAATGTTACAAAAGAGTTTTCAGAAATAGTCTAACTGTATTAAGTGGCAGTTATAGGAATTCACTTGTGTCGCCCTGAACAACAGATCTGTAACCATTTACTCTCATATTTTATTAAAGACAGCAGTGTGTTCAAATGTCTTCTTTTGTTTTTTCAAATACAAAATGAATTTTCCAACTAAAAGTGTCTTTCTTTAGAAATCAAATGCAATGCCTGTTAGAAATGGAAATGATACTGTGTATGCCTATACAGCATACAACACTGAGGTTTATTCAATGTTGTGCTCCGGATTTCAGATCACACAGCTGAAGATAGCCAGCAATCCCTTCGCGAAGGGCTTCAGGGACTGTGATCCAGAGGACTGGTGAGCATTTAGTCTTATTGGCATGTTTCCACATGATGTAAAAATGTACAACAGAGTATTTGCAAAACAGTTTTGCTGTTTGTCTTATCCCACACAGGTGCCAGGTGGGTGGAGTTTGCCTCATAACAAAAAAACAAAAAAAAACATAATGAATGCCATGAAGTTTAGAAATCACTGGATATTGTTTGGACGTCAATCGACCGTGCTTTTCTGTCACTTGACAAATTACCAGACACTCTTGTAATTGTAATAATAGAGCAAACCCCACCCATCTGGTATACTAAGGCTCAGTGCATGACTTATTCCAAATGCTGCTCATCCAGCTCTGCAAATGACTTTTTCTTTTTTCTGAAGAGCATTAAGTGAACCGATTGAAGTTTATGGGAATTTTTGGTTATAGAACAGGCCGATTTGAGTCACGTAATAGGTGGCTTCACATTTCATTCACTGTAAATTGGAGGCCTGTCAATGTGCAAATGCTCATTACATGCAACAGTGTAAACTCTTAAAATGTGCATTCATCATTTTTAATATATAATAAAGAAATTGTGCCTTTGACATTCATTAAATGAGTGTGTAACTGAATCCATTCTCCCCGCTCCAGGCCCAGGAATCACAGGCCAGGCTCTCTGCCAATAATGAGTGCCTTTGCCAGAACAAGAAACCCAATGTCATCTCCCCCTCCGCAGAACGGCACAGAGAAAGGTCTGCAGCTCGCTTTCTCTTTGTTTCATTTCTAAAATCCTGCCTGCTATCAAACATGAAACATAGTCACATTAAGTTATTGAGCCTTTAGAGGAAACATTTTTCTTTCACTGGTGCATTAGTTGGTGGTTGCATTCACTGCAATACCGTCTTTTAATTAAACATCAAATATCAGCCAGTCAATGTCATCCACTGTCGACATAAAAGAGGTTCTTGTGTTATTGTATAACTGACCACAGCTACCTAAAAAAAAAAAACATTTTCTTGACATGATGCTGATTATATTTATTAGTTCAATTATAATCATTTTTTTGCTTTAAAAAGCTTCTATTCCATCTGAAGTAATTTTATGTTACTATGTTTTCTTTTGGGAAGCTCCTATTTGGAATTTATTCTGCAGTATTTTTGAGTGAAACATAATTTTATATGCATGAATATTTTCATTGATCACATATATTAATATATATATTTTTTCTGTGTTTCAATGCAGACTTTTATTATCTAGTGATCGGAACACTGCTTTCACCTTGCAAGTTATATAATAAATAGCCAGTCAATGTCATCCACTGCCGACATAATAGAGGTTCTTGAGCCATTACATAACTAACCACAGCTTCCTAAAAAAACTGATTTTCTTGACATGATGATGATTTTATTTAATAATCTTTTGAGGGTTTCACCTTGGTTTTAAAAAGCATCTAATCTATCTGTAGGAATTTTCTAACTATGTTTTCTGGGAAGCTCCTTTTTGGAATTTATTCTGCAACCTTTTATATGCATGAATATTTTTAAAGATTGTTTTCTGTGTTGCAGACTTTTACTATTATCTAGTGATGTAAACACTGCTTTCACCTTGCAAATAATATAATGAATACTAACCATTTTGGGGGTATTACAAAAAAATATTATATAGTGCACAGTGCAAACTGTTAACGGCTTCAACTCAAAAACAGGGGTATTAATATAAACATTCAACAACAAGTACCTGTCATAACCTACTGTAGTTTGGAGCACAGAACTGAACACACGCATTGTTTAGGAAAATATATATAACCTGCTGTCACAAAGTTTGCTCTACTAACTGCCCTCATGTCCCTTCCTGCACAGAAGACAGTAGACGGGAGTACGAGAGAGACCCCAGTGGCACGCCCATACACGCAGACCCGGCTCACCAACTGATGTCCCGGGTCCTCAGCCCCGCCTTGCCCGTCCCGGGAGGCCTTCACGGCGTCCAACTCACCAGTGGCCGACCTAGCCCTCCCCACGACCTTCGCTCGGACCCCCACGGTCTACCGCCGGACACCCTGCACCACCATCCTTACAAGTACCCCACCACCTATGAACACTATCTGGGAGCCAAGACCAGGCCGTCGCCCTATCCTTTACCCAGTATCAGAGGACACACGTACCACCACCACATGAACCCAGCCACAGCTAACATGTACTCAGCCACCAGTGGCCCCTCTAACTATGACTACGGGCCCAGATAATGACTGCTGTCCACCAGGCCTAACGGCGCTAAGCACTGTGGGAATGGAAATAGGCAGGAAAGGCAACAGTCAATTAATGGCTTACGCAACCTGCGGGGTGCATTCACGGGCTGAAACTCTGCTGGATAAACCCTGCGGTATTTATTTAAAGGAAATGTTGCGTGAAGCACGGGCACCTGCTCTGAGTCCTTGAAGAGGTCTACCTTTGACCTTTGAACCCAAATGGCAGTAGCTCCACGCCAGGGCACCTCTTACCCGAGCGGTGCAGACATTGAGCCAGCAAACAGAGGAGACAGGAGGGACCTCTCCTTAACACGGACAACACCTTTGATCACAGACTGGAATTGAATTCTTTTTTTTTGTGTTGGATGCACTTTTTGATTTGCCTTGTTTTTATTGCTTTCAAAAAAGCCATATGTTATATAGTCCATCAACCTCCTAGGTAGACGAGATGTTTGCATGTTGAGCTCATCAGAGAGGGTGTTGAAACACACCCCAATGTTTTTGTTTGAGGAAAAAAAAAAATACAAGATTTGATTTTTGAAACATCTTGAGCCGCTCTGAGAAGCTTGTACCATGGCACTGACTTGCAGCAATTCAAAGTAAATAAATGAAGCAGAATGACTGTTCTGTATCTGTAAAATAAACATTAAATTCTTGTAATTCATAAAAAAAAGTGAGGAGATCTTCCATTCAAAGCGCTGTGTGATGTTGCACTGCTGAAGGGGGAGGGTTAAAAAAAAGCTTACCTCACTGATAGCATTGTTCTGGTCTCTCCGGCCGGATTTGCCCTGTTGAATTGGGTTGAGGTGTCCGCTGCTCCTGCAGTTCGTTGGAAGTCAGGACTTGGAGGCTGTCTAAACATTTGACTGCACTATAGTTCAAATGTTGAAATCTGCACCTGGTTCTATGAAAAAAAAGCATATACACACATGAATGCACTCATCGACCATACTTCCTACTTCTACACACACTTCCCTCTTAGTTTTGATAAACCAATTGAAGTAAATGCGGTCACATTACAGACTGCAATTTTCTTTTTCATTGATAAGGAACAAAATATGTGGCAAGAAGTCATTCAGAACTGTATTACTGCAGTGAAAGATTTAATATATATATATACATATATATATATATATATATATATATATATATATATATATATATATGCATATGTATATGTATAGATATATAATTATATCTATACATATATGTATAATAATTTTAGTAATTGGAATATTATATAACTTGTTGGACATTTAAAAGCCATTTATTATCAAAATATTGTGCAAATAATTTTAGGTGATAATAATTTTAGTAATTGGAATATTATACAACTTATTGGACATTTAAAAGTAATTATTATCAAAATAATGTGCAAATAATTTGGTAAAAAAAAAGCATTTAATCTAAATTCTGAAATTTGTGTTTTCAAAAACTTACTGGCAAGAAAATAAGAGGCCATGTCATGTGTCATACAAAGTGGAAAAAAGACAGCATTAACATTTCCCCTCTCCCTGAAAGGATATCATTGGTCATATTTAATGGGACAGTTGGGTGATATTTTAAGAATGTCACAGTCTCCTATCCTTGCAGCCATTTCCATCTCCTATGTGAAGTCCTATATGAGGAATGCTTTGTTGTCAAGGTTAATCTCGTTGGGAGGAAAAAAAAAAAGTCTGCTCCGTCCCCTAATGATTCATTTCAATAATGTATTTTTCCTCCTTGAACCCGCTGCCATTGAGCAGAGAGAGAGGGAGGATGCCTGAGGGCGGCTGACCTCTGACCTCTGACTGTTTAATGGCTTGTAAAGGTGTCAAAGGTTAAATAATGTTTCTACTCATTTAAACGCAGACTAATTGGTTGTAGAGTTTCTTTTGTTCGTTTGGTCGGTGACTAAAGCTTTTACTTTACATTGAACTGTATTAAGAAGCCAATATGTACAATGACGTCTTAATAATTTAGTCTGCTAGCTATTAGTTTAATGGAACAAATATAGGCTGGCTGATATTAGCTGCTATTTGACAAGTTTCACTATAGATAATTAACCCTCCGTTTGGCGTCAATTAATTTAAAGTTCAGACAGATTCATAGGCATATAGTGTGTCTATTTTTAATTTTAGTCGGCTTATTCTTTATTGTGTAGCCTATTTCATCGACTATTTTATCTCTAACAGGTTATTATTAGCTATTAAAATAGCTAGTTTTTATCACGTCGAGTTATAATTACACCATATAACGAATAATAAAAATATAACTGCTTTCAAAATGTTGCAGGCTAACTCACCCACACAAACGACCCCACTACATGTCATATGTCGTGTGTAGTCTGGTCAGGAAGCCGCCCGCTGTGGACCGTCGCCGGCCTGCAGCCTGCAGGTGTTTGAGGAGCAGCCGGCTCGGAAGCCCAGAAGCACCGCGAGAAGACACTGGGGTTACCGCCGCACCGCCGGGGCTCGTAGGGGAGGATGGGAAAGAAAGGGTAACAAGCTGGAAGAAGGGTCAAAAGGCGATACGTGGACTAATTATAGGTTTCACAACACAGAGAAAACATCAATGAGACTGCTAATGCACGGAGTATTTAGTCTAAATCAGGAGAACTGTGACCTCGTGTCAAACTAACCTACAACCAGTTGTATTTTCAGAATAAAAGTAATTTAATAAAGTTTCTCCCGATTTCTTTATATACAAATTATAATGGGCCCCATAATTTCCATTTAGGTTAAAAAGTATCCTGCTAAAAAGGTAAGTGTAATGCTTATACGCTCTATACCGGTGGTTCTCAAAGTAGGGCCTGGGGACCCCCAAGGGTCCACGGCATTCTGTCAGGGGGTCCGCGAAATAATTTGCTATAAATTATAAAATTGTGCTGTATCATTAAAAAGTACATGTCAGCTTTGGGCTAAAAGAAACTCTGATATGATTGTGATTACATTATGAATCAGTCACTTCACTCACTCTAAAGCAATTATTCCAATCAGAATTTTCTGAAGTAATATGCTTAATTACTATTATGTGTTTTGTTATGATAACTTCTGTTATGATTTGTTCAGAGCTTTCTGCCAGTGATTTAAATAAGGAACAATACGTTCATTGTGTTAAAGTTGAAGCATTTACTGAAAGTCAGCATTAAACTGGTAATTTTAAATGTTTGGAGACAGTGGTATTAACATGACTCAAATTGAAATGTGTTTAAAGACAGGTCTGACGTATTTATGTTAAAACGTTTTACAATACACATAGTTCCAATGGCAAAGGAGTACAAATGGTAGTAAGCATATGGTTAGTTAAGATTGTCGATTAATTGTTACACTTGTGAGGTGTTCCTTGGAAGAAATTTCTACACTGTAAGGGGTCCCTGGCCCCAAAAAAGTTTGAGAACCTCTGCTCTATACATCCACTTCTGTGGCTTCCAGTGTCCAATGACTGCTGAGGATCCACTACAACTACAAGGATCCACTGTAAGGGCTGCAGTAGTTAATTAGTGCAGTGAGAAAACAATTGAGCAGTTGTGGAGGAAGCCTTCAGATCATTTAGCCTACTTGAGTAAAAATAGCAATAATGCAATAAAAGTAATAGCTCTGCAATGAAAACAGGGCTTAAATGAATTTATCATTAGCAAAATAAACTTAATGTAGGAGGCCTATTCATAATTCAGAAAAATGACCACTGCCAGTGCTCTATCATATATTATATTATTGGATTATTATCACAGAGTCATTACGCAGCTTTTCACTGTTATAGTTTGTCACGGTGGACCTAATTTTAACTACTTTATATAGTTTACTGTTAGGTAGTTTAATCCATAACAATGCATTATATTTGATTAGCTCGGTTTGTACGTAAAATCTTAATCTGTAAACCAACTACACATTTGGCTCTGAATTGAGGTGTAAAGTATAGCATTAAATGTAAATAGGAGTACAAGTATCTCAGATTTGTAGTTGCGTACATTACTTTAGTAAATATACATGATACATCTCACCACTGTAATAAATATATCGGCCTTCTCGTTTTCTCTCACCACCTGCGCTATTAACAGTTGTCCAATTTTGTAGCAAACCCTATCCAGCAATGAAAATGTTCTACATATGTTCCACTGTTAATAAATGGTGTCCCTGGCGTAGCATGCATCAGTCTGGGAGACTTGACATTGAAGCCTGAGGACCTCATTTTGTAACCCTGCCCTACAGTCTGAAGGGACCTGAAAGAAAGAGCCTGTACAAATAAGGAACCATGGGGATTTTTTTGTCATTAGCACATTAATGAAGTGATCTGAATTAAGATTTTTCTTAAAAAGATATAGTTTAATAAACTTAGATTACAGATCTTGCACACTAAATAAGTGAACAGATTTTTTTACAAAGTGGCAATCAGAGAAAGTGCGCCTACTGGAGGGAATATAATGAATTGCACCTCAATACCAACTAATGCTGTCAGTATGGTGCCTGTATTGGCAAATGTTTTCCACATTACATTTCTACACATGCACCTTAATAGGCTCCGGCATGCTTTCAACAGGCCTAGGCCATTTTCAAGCACAATATTTCAATGTGTCCTTCATTTCTCACAGAGGAAAAGAGCAAACCTGCTTACAGGCCCAGTTCCATTCATGTGCCCAGATGTGTCAGGCTCCAGGAGAAACGGTGCCAAGGTGAAGTATGAAGAGGCAGAGGATGGATGATAATGCGACCCGAGGCATCATTTGACACTCGGCTGCATCTGGAACATCTGTTGTGACAGGCCTATCTGGATTCGTTCGCTTCACCTCTGTGTACATTTCTGCTGAGCCTCGCCTCCCTGCCTGCCGGCCTGCCGTATCTGGGGACAGTTATTAAAAACAAGCCAGGTAAACCAATCAGAGTCCTCCGCCTAAACAACAGAACACGTGTTTCACGTTGCCCCCCCTATGGCCTCTCAACTAATACAAAAGGCACTACGGTTTATGGTGTGCATGAGGTTGCTGACGGACATTTTATGCAGAACGTCAACATCACCACCACTGGGCAAGAGCCTCGATACGTTCTGTATTAAGTCACATTTGAAAAAATAAATAAAACCAACTTAACCGTGAGGCGGAACATTGGTTTTGGCTTATACAGAATCATTCTTTTTCACCATTTATGTTTTCTAAATAATCAGGCTCAGTGTGACGTCTCACATGTCCATGACTACAGCATCAACCACACACGCACACACACACACCCACACACACAACCCAACGGATTATGTCCCATCCCAAAGCCGGGCTGACCTCTGACCTTGAAGGCCGAGGAAGACACACGTTAGGTGATAAGTGAAGCACAGGGCCTATTGTGCAGACGGTCTCCCTGTCCATTTATTGACTTCCTAAATGATCCATTATGAAGTGATTTACGAGGTCCACCGCCACCCCACCAGGCGCTTCTAAAGAGGCTGGTGGGCTGCCGTCTGCTCCATTCAACAGACATCTGCACCAATGGACCCGGCATTTGATTTATCAGAGAATGGACGGAAGCTGGCCCACGCCACCTCTAGTGTTTGTTCAAAGCCAACAGGAGAGTTAGGAAGCTGTTATGAATGCAAGATGTCACCAGTGGGGTCAGACACAAAAGGTATAGATGGAGCTCTGCGGGGAACAAGGAAAACATGTCATTAAAACCACACACTTGGAAAAAGAAGTAAGCAAAAAAAAAAAAGATCTCATTCCATGTGGGTTTTTTAGGGCTTTATTTAGCTGCAATTAATCGCATGATCGTCCATAGTAAATCATGATTAATCGCACATTTTTTATCTGTTCTGTACCTTAAATTGAGATATGTTAAGTATTTAATACTCTTATCAACATGGGAGTGAGCAAATATGCTGCTTTATGCAAATATATGTCTATATTTATTATTGGAAATCAATGAACAACACAAAACAATGACAAATATTGTCCAGAAACCCTCACAGGTACTGCACTTAGCATACAAAATATGCTAAAATCATAACATGGCAAACTCAAGCCCAACAGGCAACAACAGCTGTCAGTGTCAACAAATTTGCCTTAACGCGACAGCCGTTTTTTTTTTTTTTAAAGTTTAGGCAAAGGGTTTTAAACAAGTTCCAAGTGCAAACACAACTCATCCAAAAAATGAGTTTGAATACAAACAAGAGAAGCAACCAAAACTGCACTTTTTTCAATGACAGTAGCGTCACGGCGAGGCAGCTTGTCTAGCAAATGACCTTGTCTTTCCTCTGTTCACTAATGATTATGCTGGTCTGGCCCTTTGATTTCTCAGGCCTTTCCTGTACAGCACGATGAGCTTCTCAACTCGGGGTCATCCCAGGAGACAAAGCCTTTATGAAGCAGAACGTCGAGCGTTTGAAGCCCCCGGCCCCTCGGCACAGTGTTGTAACACATGAGCTCCCATGCTGCTCATTGACTCACAGAGATATTATTAGAGACAGTGGACAGAAAAACAACACCTCTCTATTTTCTCTGAGACTTTCACAACAGGACCCTTGGCCTTGTTCATGACAAATGTCTGTTTCTTAAAAAGACATCTGCATTTGGCATTACGAGTGAAGTTGATGTAGAAGTCAACAATTGTCTTAATTTAAAATGCAAATGCTGCCGATTCCTCTTACAGAGGACGTTAAAACATATCTTTGTTTTGGGAGCCATCAAAGCTAACGCAATCAGCCTGATGGTTACATTGATGTAGATTTCTTCATTTTCTTTCTGATCTTTTTGATTAACAAAGAGGTAATACTTGCTAAGAAAAGAAAATCAGCTCATGAACAGATAATGCTGACCAAGAAGAGCATCTGGAGATCAGCACCTCTCTTAAACCAACAGGCCTCTGTTCTTCATGCCCCTGCTGTGATTAACCTTGTTTGACAAATACATCTCAGGTCAGGCTGGAGGGGCCTGACCTGAGATGTATTAAGCTAAGTATACATAGCTTTATACAGCTATGTATAAAGCTGTGTTAAGCTAAAACCTGCTAGAATAACAACACCAGATTACATAGCTGCTCAGGTGCGTCGTATACCGCAATTTCAGCTCCACTGGAGCAAATCTCCCATCAGATAAGTCAACACAATCACATAGCTGCACAGAGCATCACAAAAGGCTTCAGCAAACAGTGGGCTGAAAAAGTCAGCAAGTGCCTGATTAACTATTTGAAATATATCAGATAATTTAACTGGCCTTACATTTTAAGGAAATCTTATTAAAGACAATTTAAACTATGCTGGACATACGCTGTGTATAAAAGAAAATACATGAATAGACATTATCTGTAACCGCTTATCCTGTTCAGGGTCGCGGGGGGGGTTGGAGCCGATCCCAGCTGACATTGGGTGAAGGCGGGGTTACACCATGGACAGGTCTCCCGACTATCACAGGGCTGACAAATAGAGACAGACAAACATTCAAACTCACATTCACACCTACGGGGCATTTAGAGTCAACAATTAACCTGCATGTTTTTGGACTGTGGGAGGAAACCGGAGAACCCGGAGAAAACGTTGGTGGAGCTGAGGCCGACCTGAACGACGCGGAAGAGGACACAGCTAGCAGCTAAGCGACCTGGTGTGGCACCCACCTGTGGCCACACCCTTAATTATGCCTAACTTTAAGCTTTAATATAATATAAACGGGTGAGTTATATAAGTATTCACCCTCCGTATAGTTGTCATGAACGGGGAAATTAGCTAAAGAGACCAAAACCGTGTTTTGTACCAGGCTGTAAACATGTTTATTCCTGCTGTAAAATTGGGCCTTTTAACATGGGGGTCTATGGGGATTGAGTCGCTTTTGGAGCCAGCCTCAAGTTGCCATTTGAGGAACTGCACGTTTTTGGCACTTACATATTGGATTCATTTTTCAGCACCGGAGGTTGCTGCTTGGTCAGTAACTAGGGATGTCACGGTACCAGAAATCTAGTAGTCGATACCAATACCAGTGAATTTCAACGATTCGATACCAAATTCGATACCACGGTAAAAACAAAACAAAACAATAAATCCCATGTAATTCAACATGCACTCTTTTATTAAAAACATGTGGACATTACAAAAAACAGAGTAATAAAAAGTTTAAGTAATAAATACAAATAATTGACCCATTTTGTTCATTTTGTCGTATCAGCGGCAGGTTATCAATCGATAGTCAGACAACGGACACTACATACTGACCGTGAATGCATCTGGTCCGTCAACTCAGAGTAGCAGGAGTAGGAGCAGGAGCGGAGGATTTGTTGTTGAAGTGAAAAGCAAACGCACCTATTTGGCGATATGTCACGTTTAATCCCAATGCTATAAGGGAACCATAACGTTAATGAGGTAATCGCTGCGAGGTGGATGGAGCCGTCACAGCCGGTGTGCACGGAACAGCGGCGCCAGATAGACCCCCGAAGCGGAGAGGCTAGACACACCGCCACCCGACGGTAAAGATCAGAGTCAGCGCTCTGCACATGTTGACCGTAATCTTTCTTGTAAAATGTCCGGTGCAATCGGTGTTGTCACAAGTTTATTAACCGGTGGGAAAATCTTCCTCACTGTCACATCACTACATTACAGGCATCGTACGGTACCTTCGGTACTGTAGAAAAAAGAGAACCGTCACTTTTTTAAAATTTTGGCACCGACTTGGTAACGAAGTTCTTGTGACATCCTTATCAGTAACAACACTTTTTTCATTACCTCATTACGTCACTATTAAGCATGTCGCTAGATCCAGATGTTACTATAAGTTGAACTCAGGTTCTATGCAGATGCTACTATTTTTAGAAATGTAATCAACTGAGCCGAGGCAGTGTAGGTGTATTTCCTTTGTTTTACTACTGTATCTTTCATGCTCTTAATGGTACATGTCCACAGCCTCCGTCCTTTCCACGCTTCCCATTCATTGTCTATGTAAGCAGCCGTGCAATGCATTCTGGTAGCGTGATTAGAGACAATGATTTGCATAAAGTTGATGTCTAGCCTACTTTAAGCAAATCAGGGGCGTCCGACGCGACTCGCCGCCTCTGGAAACTCCCTATAAACTTTTAAACTAAGCGCTGTCGATCCAAAATAAAGACACATTTAGCGACTGCATGTCTTATTTCTCGCATAAAACACATTTCGGTGAATTATTTTCATGAAATAAGAGAAGAAAGTTTCCAAACAAGCAGCTATGTAGGTTCCTGTTAGAAAGCTGGGAGCAGCACGAGGAAAAGTGTTCGTTCAATCGGGTGCCTCATGCCTCGTGTCTAGTGGCAGCCCATAAAGCGTCCAATGGTGGGAATTGAGGCCCCTGTGGACATGTACCATAAGAGGTGAGACAGGTGGCCAGAAGGTGGAAACCGGCCCTGTGTAACGACATGATTCATGACAAAACAATGAATTGTTATTCATGGGCATTACAACAATCTGTCAACAACGCTTGGTGCTAGAGGGCGACGTCAAAGCAGGATCTCAATATCAAGAGACAAGTAGCTAAATATAATTTACACAGTCCATTTGTCCAGTTAGCAACCCATTGCACTGGACTATTACTGAATTATTGGCTACTGATCCCATTAAAAGTTCATATATCCTCCCAGAGCTCAGAGGCTCAGCCAGTGTCCGCTCCCTCGTTGTATATTGACCACAGGCTGATCCGCTGATCCTTGGATCCAGCAGCCAGCAGTCTTTGTCTGGGGTCTTGGTGGTCAGAGAAGGCCACGCTTAGCGCCATGTCAGTGTGGTACTGAAGCACCGCCAGTGGCCGCAGATTCTTCCACCCGAATACCCGCACCCGATGGTCCCAGCCCGCTGATGCCAGAAGCTTGCCGTCTCCCCGGATACACAGCTGAGAGACCCCGGGGTTGACCAGCGTCACATCGTCCTTGAGCTGTAAAACAACAAAGAGGAAAAGGATCTTAGCAGGTTAGAACTACGTATCAGTAGTAATTGTCAGAGAAACCTAAAACCAAATGATCCTTTTCTTCATTAGGGGTGGGGGGGAAAAATGGATTCACCTATGTAACCTGATTATTTTTTATTTTTTTTTCACGATTTAGAATGCCAGAATTTATATATTTGCTTCATTTGAGTGTATGCGGAGGAAGAAGGAAGTTACCGCTTTTATTGTTGTAGTCTGAGTAACGGGACGTCATATCCGTTCCGTATCCGTCAAAAAACAAAACAAACTGCAGCGAGCCGAAATGAGAAAGTAGAAAACGCCGGAGGGTCTGCATGGATACGATCGGCACCCTCACATTTTAAATCCAAAGTGGTAAACACTACACATCCAGTAAAGAATGGAAACACTTTGGGTTTCACACATTGACAGGAACAGCAGAGCTAGAGATCACGGCTAAAGCTGCGTGCTAATTCTGTCAAGGACGGAAATGTTATCGTATTGTAGTAACATGCGGTCAAGTCGGCCGTCACTCTCATCTCTGTGGTCAAATGGGCCGACGCTACAACTGTAGAGCACCCATATACTGACATTTATGTTAAATGCATTAAAACGGCCCAAATGGAGCTGACCATGGATGTATAAAGAGAACGGAGCTGGAGACGGACTTGGCGAAGTTAGCGGAAGTATACACGTGTGACTATGTCCGGTTTTCAAATTACACTACATACACGCTGAAAATCAAACATTTTAATGTAATAATTCAGATATTTTAAGTAAAAGTCCCCGATTCAATTTGTTTCCCATCGTCTAGTGTTAAAAAAGTTAACAAAAATCGCAATAAATCATAATATCAAATCGCAATACTTGTCAAATCGCAATACTTAAAAATCGTAATACATATCGAATCACCACCCAAGTATCGTGATAGTTCCGAATCAGGAGGTGGTGTATCGTCCCAGCCCTAATGTTCATGCAAATAAGGAAACAAAAATAATCACACAAACTAATTAGGTCAGTGAGTCGATTAATCACTGCCGTCTAGGAAACTGAGGCCAACACAAACACCGACAGGGAGAGACTATCAGCTGATCTGATGACGGAGGTCCAAGTGTGAGGCTAGATGTCTGTTGAACCTGGCTGGAGACTCCTGGGACTCAATCATCGGCCATAAAGCATTACGGCACGAGGGCCGCGAGCAGATCTTTCCGCGTCCCGCTATTTGGTTTGGAGTTAGGGAGGCCTATTCTGGAAGCGGGGCTCGAGTTACCTTTGTCACAGTTTGCGAGAAAGAGAGAGAGAAAGAGAGAGAGAGAGAGACCCTCTTGCTGAAATGCTTGTTTGCCGAGGCCTTGTTGCTTTAAGCGCCTCTGATGAATTACATTCACACTGAAAGGTCTGGTCAGCGGGAGAAGAGACCCGATAAATACATTGTTGTAGCGTCTGCCTGCTAAAGATTAGCCACAGCTCCCTCTCCCTGTGATCTACGGTGTCCAAGGACTGTATCAATCTCTCTAAAAGGGGCAACAATCTGACATATTATAATAAATGGCGGCTAAGATCGCTATCTGAAGGGCCTGCTGTGATGGGCATTCCTGGGGAGCGAACGTGCTCTTCCTGCGGGCTAGGGATCTCTGCCGGACCAGCGGATGGGACACAAACATCTGGATATGGGAGCTGAAATCAAACTGGACAGCGTATAATTGACTTCATAAGCTGTGTCTAAGGAGACTAATGGCCTTGGATGGGAGGAGACGGTGGAGAATTTATCTGCATGCTCCTGTTCCGGGCAGGAACCATCCACAAGCTGCATGTGGAAGATATAAGCCAGGTACTCATAGCCCAAGTGGATAAAGTGGAATGCAAGGGAGAGAGAGAGAGAGAGAGAGAGAGAGAGCAGGGAGGAATGCCATTGATCAAAACAGAGTGAGAAAGCTAAGTTCAGAACAGGCAGTGATGGGATTTTTTGTTTTGTTTAGCAAACCATCGTCGCTGGCACCACTAGTGTGAAAGAGAGTGTGGCCGGTTAGACCAAACAAGCCAGATACACTGACACAAAGCAACCCGGGGGGGTGAAAGATTGTTTGGAGCTTTGTTATTACCTCAAGGAGTTGGTATGCCCCTACCTCTCTCCATCTGGTTTGCATTAGAGGCCTGATAATGATGGGTTTAAGTGTCTGTTTTTGTTTGTTTTGCTTCCCATAGTTTGTGTCAGGAAAAGGCATTTGTTTCATTAAAGGGTCAGTTGTAAGTGGTAAATGGTTAATGATGTAGTAATGGTCATTCAGCAGGGCTGGCTGGCAAACTGTTTGGACTTTTTCTACAGTCTGAGAAAGTAAAAAGAAAAGTGAGGAAGAAAAGGTCGTCCTTGGCTATAATATAAAATGAATGGTGCTCATGTGCAGCTACAAGCTGCCAGTGATCAGTGTTTACTCTGTGATTTCATGAGGCAATAATAGCGCTGAAACGATGAGTTGATTGACAGAAAATTAATCGCCAACAATTTTGAACGTTATTTATCAAATAAAAATTACAAACATGCTCATTATGCTGCATCATTCTGCTTGATAGAATTGTAAATGGAATATATTTCGGACTGTCAGCTGGACAAAAAATAAATTAATTTGAAGGCAATTTTTTTGAAAATTGTAATTTACTATTTCTGATATTTATATAGCAAATTCTTTGCATCAAGACTTTGTTTAATCATCTAGAACATCTCTCCCAATTCATTGTCTGTGGAGCAGCTCCACACTTTATACCCTATGACATCACAAGTTTGAGTTTTTGGACTCTAGTTTTTGGATTTGGGAGAGAGTTGTTCATGTTCACTAATATATTTTCATATATTGTCTTAGACCATATGAATAACATGTATATTTTTTGAAAATGGCCGTCGTTCCCCTTTAAGAGACCAGTCTTATTTTCTCTTTTGTATATTTACTATTGCTCCTTAATGAAGAAAAATATTTATTTATGCGACTTGATTTATCGATGGAATAATCGGTAGAATACTAAAATTATTGATAGGTGCAGCCCTAATACATTTTAGTTGCTGCCTGACAGTAATATTAGTTTTGGTCATATATAGCATCTACCCATGTTTTGATTAACACTGCAGCACAGAAAATACAGTTGTTTTTTTAGATATAGCATAATGACAGAGTAGAAAAAAGGAACGATTAATTAGCTGATTGATAGAAAACAACCATTTTAATAACCAATTAATCATTTAAAGGTGCAGCAAAACATACTTATTAATATTATATTCTATTTCTGCCAATAGCTCCCCCTAAATCTTACACACTGGACCTTCAAGTCATTTTCTAAAGGAATAGTTTGATATTTTGGACACAGCCAGGCTACCGGTTTCCCTGTTTCCCCAGTCTTTGTGCTAAACTAAGCTAACTGGCTGCTTCATATTTACCGTTCAGACATGAGAGTGTTAACGACAACAACAAACTCTCGGCAAGAAAGCAAAGGATCGTATTTCCTATTCTGGACTGTTGGTGAGACAAAAAAAAAGCTATTTAAAGTGTTCACCTCGGGCTCTTAGAAAATACACTGATTTTATAGAATAAATGACTAATCAATTAAATGAGAAACAATCAGCAGATTAAAGCTGCAAGAGGCAGAATGTATTTAGCATCATTGGGCAAAAAATCCATAATAACCTTTCAGCATATTATAATTTAAGTGTTCTGAGAGAAAACTAGACTTCTACTCGTGGCTCTGTTTTCAGGCTTTAGAAAATGTAGCCCTTGATGGCAGAATTTGGCCAATCACAGGTCATTTCAGAGAGAGAGCGTTCCTATTGGCTGTTCAATCAACGGAGGCAGCTGTCAATCACTCGCAAACTCCGATCAAACTTAGAAACAGAATCGATTCATATTTGACCTAGTTTGACCATTTGATCGGAGTTCACGAGTGATTGACAGCTGCTCAGAGACGACAAGGCTCCAGCTCGGCTCTGATTGGTTGTTTCCCTCTTGTCTGTGAAATCTTGCAGATACCATTAGGAGCACCGGAGGACACAGAGGCACATGATTTTTTTTTTCAGATTACCCGTCTCATGCACTACTGTCAGGATATATTGACCGTTTTATACAAACTTTTTTTGCTCTAATCGGCCTACTGCTGCTTTAACTCTTCTTTGTTCTTAAAAAGAAAATAGTGTGCTGTCATTGTAATTCCATGTTCTCCGGCAGCAGCATTGTTGTTCTTGCTTTCGGGCCACACCACTGCTGAACGAACACCAAGAAAACGCTGCTGACTTAAGCGCTGCCATTAACCAGGCCTAAATCTGTAATGAAATCCATTGGCTCTAACCGGGGAGTCTTGGCTCATTTTATTTGACACCCCATTTTTCTTCCCCTTGCTTCCTTACTATCTCATCAGAGACACAATCCGTCTTTGGGCTTCATCATTTTTTTTGTTTGAACACTCCTTCCTGGCCTGTGTTACAGCATGCACACACACACACACACACACACACACACACACACACACACACACACTCTGTCTCAACGCCAGCTTTCTCAGCTGTCAGAAGGCTACCAGCTCTGCTCAGCAGCTGGGCCCACTAGAGTTTTTGTGGGCCTACGACAGATCCAACACAAACTCACACTTCGGGATCCTCTTTTGTAGCATCTCACCGACAGAGGAGACGTTCAAAAGGAGCGTCCACTTGGCAGATCTCACTCAAGCCTTGCTCCACTTCTCTCCCCCGGCCTTCTCCTCCGCGGTCTTGGCACGGATCTTGGCGTTCACGCTCATCTACTGAAACGTCCCATCATCGCTCACTCACTCGAACCTAGCGGCTGGGAGGCTTTTTTTTTTCGCAGGTATTTCTGACACACCCTGTCCCTGAATCACACTTGGCAGCGGGGGAGATTACAGCCTTTTGTCACCTTGCCTGTCGGAGCTTGGCGCTGGCTGACGGGAGATGGATGTGTCAAACAGGCGAGCGGTCCCATTCAGAAAAGACAGAAGAGGAGGAGGAGGGGGGGGGGTTCTCAAAAAAGAGAGCCATAATTTCTATGACAGCAGCACATACATACATCAGTCCAATAGAGGTTGGGCCTGATATGACCTATGAATAATTCAGGTGTCATAGCAGGATTGGCTGACAGCTGCACGAATTCACAGAAGACACTATGTAAGTGATTTCTGGGGGGATGTGGGTAGTGAAGATGAGCGGCAGGAGTTCCACCTGCAGAGAACTGTCATCAGTCTCAGAAATAGCTTGCTGTCAGCCACGCTTGATTTACACTGCTAATCTTCCTCTGTCTATACCTGCTTTCTCCTTCTCCTGTCCGCGACCTCTGTCCTCTTCTTCCTACTGGAGGAACACGTCACCGCACTTGTCAGTACATTTGAGTGGCCGCCTAAATATATGTCCATCTGGCTTAACAGCTTGTAAACCCCAACACCCACGCCCTCATAATCTCACCCTGACACATTCCCAAAAATGTACGCTGGAAGGAAAGGAGAAAAAAACAAAAATGCTGAAGATGATGCTTTACTGTGATGATTACTATGTAAATATATCAGGCTATAGCCAGGTCAAACAGAAGATAAAGGCCTCTGGGAGCCATGTGTAATACATTAACCTCCATTCCTGAGGCTATCTGTCTTTATCTGGGCTTGATAAGCTCACTTCACAGCCCTTCAGCCTCACTAAATCATAACTGCACTGTGTTGTGTCACATCCAGTTTCCCCCTCCATTTCACAAAAAGCATCTATCTTCCTTGCCAGCCAGTTCCTCTATATTCAATGGTATCGCAAGGGTAATTTGCGGGGAAGTGGGATGCTGTGGCACTTATAGCCTCCTCAGCCTTTATTGCAGCCTCCCACTGTGAACTACTGTTCCCTTTACTGCAGATGTGTTTTTTGTTTGGTTAAGGGGCCTCCGAGGTTTTGATATTTTTATTACCTCTCACGGGTCGTCCGTCAGGACCCGGGGCCCGGGTCCGCCACCCGGCAGGTCCTCCCGCTCCCCCTTACTGCTGCCACACAAAAATACTTTTGTGGGAAGAACTGAGGATAGCTGTCTGGACGTCACACTGAGCTGCACTTCAGGATAATTTAAAAGCCCCCGTTGGATCTTTTCCCTCTCCTTGTGCTTTTTTCCTGTCGTCCTCATCCTGGATTACATGCTGAATCAATATTTTGTTGCTTGAGCAAAATAAACCAAATAACCACTCTCCTCCTGTTTTTGGTATATTGAATCAAATGTTTTTCTAGACACATTTTCGGGATGAAAAAATTGGGGCTTTGCAAATATTTCTAATTCAAGCATTCATTTGTAAAAAGCCTTGGAAAGAATAATACCCCTTGACTGTGCAGGAGTGTACTATGTCAGCCTCATGTTCCCTTCTGCTCTGATTCATGGGGGTTGGCTGCAAAATGGGAGCATTCCCTTTTGCTCATGAAATCAAGAGAAAATACAGCTTCAAATGAGGCGTTAAGTCTCTGAAGCGCTGGCTGTTATGTAAAATGAATTATGGTACAAAGCCGATGTGTCTCTTTTGGTGTGGCAGAAGATGCTCTGCCATGGGCTTTGGTTTATTTACTGTATGTGTGTGAGAATCGGTGATTTCAAGCTAAGTGTGCATCTTAATAGCATTCCGATCAAGAGGAATGTTGTAGTTGTTTTTGTTAACGACATCAATTTTCCTAATTTTGGGATGCGTTTTTTTTTATCCAAAACTATATATATTATCCAGGCCTAAAGTGTGACTATGTGTCAGTGTGTATGTGTGGGTGGTTTGAGTCTGGAGTGACAGCCTCAGCCCCGCCCTTGGCCCCTGGCCCTGCCAACGCTGTGTAACCAGCAGCTGATTTATGGCCCCCGGAGCCCTACTGAGCCTCTTCCTCTTTGGCCCCTGATGTTTTCCAAGAGAGCCTAAAGAAAGACAACTCTCCTCTCCTCCCATCTCCACCATTACCTTTTTTATAATATTTCATGGCATTTAGCTGACTCCTTTGTGCAACAATTAGTTAGCAGGTAGGGGGACATTACAGTGGTTACCCAACCAGGGTCACTTGTACCCCAGAAGGTGCTTCTGCAGTTGTCAAGGTGTACTTGGAAAGATTGCAGAATAACCACATCAACAACAACTAATTCAAATAGGTATTATGATTTGATTAAAAAAAATATATCGACACATTTAGTCAGCTGTAAAACCTGAAGTCATGTTGCGAACGGCAAGAATTAGCAAGCAAGCAGAGAAGTCTAAACAGTTAGCTAAATGTAATGGATGAATGGTTACAATAGTTATCTAAAAGTAATGCATAAATGGTTCAAATAGTTAGTTAAAAGTAATGTTTAAATGGTTACAATACCAAACTAAAAGTAATGGCTGAAGTAGTTAGCTAAAAGTGATGGATAAACAGTTAAAAAGTTTGCTTAAAAAATGGATAAATGATCGAAATAGTTAGCTAAAAGTAATGCAGAAATGGTTTAATGTCGAGCTTTGGCCACTCCACGGTAGTAGTACGAATACAAAATTGAAAAAGCCGACCTAAACATTGATATTTCAATTGTATGCAAAATGTATTGTAACAATATCTACTGAATACTGGCCTTCCCTAAGAATGCTTGTCCACATTTTACTGTGTATTGGTAGCTGTCATAATTAATAGTTTTAAATACGAGGTGAAATCATGATGGGTGTGTGGATGAATGGATGAACGGGTACATTAGTTCATCTGACAGGGCTGTGGGGGTTTGGGAACCACTGGACTAGACAACACAATATCCTCTCTAAGCCTGTTCTCTGCTGACCTGCAGGTTGTTCTGTCTGTCCAGCATCCAGGAGGAGAGTTCCTTCTCAGAGGAGCCAGATATGCCCCTCAGACGCTTGGTGTCAAAGGTCAAACACATGACGGGCTCTGGGTGGGCTTTGGCTCGGCTCAGCTCGGACCTCTGGGTTACGTCCCACAGCAACAGGGAACCGTCCTCGTATCCGGCCAGCAGGAGAGGTCCGGGACCCGAGTCTGGCTGGAAGTGAGGGAGGATGATAAGAGAAAAGGAGGAGGGACAGCGAGATGGGAAGAGAGAACACAAAGAGTAGTGAGGTAAGATGTGAGATGAGAGCTGTGTAGTAAAAAAAACCCACAGAAACCGCCGCGTGGTGCTGGAAGCTGAGCGGAGCAGAGGTTATCATTCTGGAAGCTCCCGCTGACACTCGGAAAGACGCTGTGGGCTCCATTCGTCAGCCTGCTGCTCTCTCTTTCCAACACTCCATTACACCACTCCTCACTTTGCTCCTCATCTATATTACTGAGCCTCAGGCCTCGCTGCCGGCACTCAGACAAGTAGTGAAGCAACGGACTGCAGAACCTACTGTTCATCTCAAAACTTGACTTATTGAACTCATTTAAAACCCAAATGTATTAGCCACCGTTAAGTGTAGTTTTTGATTGATATTTAGTTGTTTTTTTAATATTTTATATAAATAATAATAATATATAATAATAATAATAATAATAATGTATATGTGCAATGTTTTGGTAAATTTTATCTGTACCTATAGTTTTTCATCTATATTTTTGACTATGTTTTACTTTTTTTTGTTAAACATAACCATATAATGATATAGTAACTTTTACAATATAATGCTTAAATTTGCTATATTCTTACATTTACAGAGCTTTTTTTCATTTTTAATGGATTGTTTTATTATTATTTTATTATATTAGAATTTGAACACAGGGATTATTTTGATTGTTTATATCAACAAAAAAACAAAAAAAACAAAAGAAATAAAATACATGTTGCGGAGGCCCAGCACAACTAGCAATTATTCTAATTATCAATAAATATAGAAATTATTTTTTATCTATAATTTTATTTTTTTATTTTAATTAAACTTTTTTTTTAATTATTTTTTAATTATAACAATTTCCCAGATTGCTTCTTGTGTCCCCGAAATCAAATTACAATCATAGACAACAGAGAAAAGCATTGGAAAAGCTGGAACCTGAGCATGATTGTGAAACATTTGACATTTTAGCTTGATAAATTACTTAAACGATTAATAAATATGCATTCACTTTCTGTTGATCGTCTAATCGATTAATCAACAATTTGTTTTAACTCTACACACCCTTATGCATGCTCACATACTAAAACAAACTCATGCACAAAAAACACACTATACTGTAGTCTTGCTTCATCCCCATTTCACCCCAGGACGTTACAGATGCAGCCGCAATGTTTATGACTGGTGAAACCATCAGAGTAAATCTTTCACATCACATCACATGAAATGAAATGAAACCAGGTGCACAAACAGGCATCAGACGCAAAACCTTTAACCATACTACCTCTGGTAAATACGTACAGAGCAACGTGCACCAAGCACAAAATGTACAGTAGTTATATGCTTATACAAAGAGGAAAAATAAGCAGTGTAAAAATTATAAAAATAATCATGAATCGGTGTCTTCCCACTGTGGGGAGTCACAGATTGTAAATCACTTGTGTGAACGAGAACATAAAGGTGAACTGATAAAAACTGGGGGCTTCATATATCTTTGCATCGCCGTGGGGAAGAAAGGAAGGACAGAAGGAGAGAGAGAAGGGGAGACGGAGGAGAGGATAAAGAGAAGGAGGGAGGGACTGGTGAGATCTAACCTCCGTCCCGTTTTCCCGAAATCCCACAATTCTTCTGTGTACATAAACGCAGACGGTCCTACCTAGAACACACCCCTTCATATCCACATATCCACAATGAGTGTTATCCAAACAACAATTTAAACTTTTCCACGTTTAAAAGACTTCACACTGGCCTGTGGAACGACAGAAGACCTATGAATACACAGCATATATATATTTATACACTATGTCCTGACTCGTGCCTTTGCTCTAAAATACCATCAGGCCTTCAGCAAAAGCACTGCGCCCTGCAGAAGCGAGGAGGGAAAGAAATGTTTTCCATATGTGCGAGGGGGCCATGTCTGCCATTTTTTTTCATCCATCTTCAAGCCTTCTTCTCACTTAACGCTCAATATTTCTCTTCTTCCAGCTTTAAACAAATTATAGACAGAGTCGTGTATTCCTTCCAAACACATCAGCAAGGACGAACACTAAGGGATTATGAAAACAAATAAAAACAAGTGAAAATCAGTGGCCCCTGCTTGCCGGCAGGGCCCGGGCTAAGCGTTCCAGGCTTGGGGCCCACCGTTTCACTTAAGTGTAGGACCTCCTTGATTGATGATGTCATGGGTCAGAGGTCGGGGAACCCTGGGTAGACACCTAATTCATTATATCCTCCACAGGCCTTTCTACAAGAGGGCTCTCTGCTGGAGTGGGGCTGGGGCTCTGGGAGGAGATTCATCACCACAGAACAGCTGGAAAGACGGATGGATGGAAGCCGCTTGAAGAGGCAGGAGAGCGATGACGCTGGCTCGCCTCTAGAATGGCAACTAGTTGGGCCTCAACTTGTTAATAGTCATGCCATTTTTTTTCACAACTGTATTTATGGAGCACAATAGTGTATTCCATCTGTGTACATAATGTGTTAAAATGTATTTTGAACAATTACAGGAAATTCTGTCATTTCATCCTGTAAACTTCATTATTGACAATGCAACCATTTCGAGTCTATAGAGGCTGAAAGCTCTATTTCTAGATATGTGTCTCAAGCAGTTTGGTCACACCACCATGGTCCAGTTAGGTCACCAACATGGCCTCTAGGGGCGCTTTCACAAGCCAACATTTAGTCTGTTTTAATAGAACTCTGGTTCAACCCGTGGTGCGGTTAGTTTGGACGGTTGTGAACGCAGTAATCGTATTCTGGTGTGGACCAAATCAACCGGGCTCGGACCGTTTCCAAGCGAACCAAAACACAGGCTGCCTGTGCAGGTAAACAACAGGTTAACATGAGTGGGAGAGGACTGACTTCTGCAGAAGTTCGATGTTTGCTTGACATCTGGGCCTAAGAGAATATTCAGAATATGCTAAATAAAGTGAAACCTAACCAGACTGAATAGAAAACGAAGCAAAAGTATCAATTTCCCTATGATTCAGATTAGTCAAACAGACTATGACTTGTGAGAGTGCCCTACATGAGTCAAGACTCCAGGGGCTTTTAAACATTAAGTTTTTGTTAATTTCCTTCCTTTCTTCCTTTCTTCTTCTACAACAATCACATTTGGTAAAGAGGTTTAAAATCCCCCTGCTGCTGAGGCAACCAAAATACAAAGATGTAACCTATGGAGACACTAAAACAAGCTCTAACAAATAGGGACAACATAACTATAATTGCTGATGAATCATTAGATATAAATCAGTTTTAGTTCCTCCGGGTTCCCAGCTCAAGACAAATTCACTGCACACACAGAATACTGTGTTTTTCTACTAGGGCTGAGACTAAAGATCGTTTTCATTATCGGTTAATTTGCAGATTATTTCTCGATTAATCCGTTAATTGTTTGGTCTATAAAATGTCAAGAAAAAAACAGAAAAATTACATTTTCCTCAAGCCCAATGTCTCCTCTTCAAAATGTTTGTTTTGTCCGACCAACAGTCCAAAACTCAGTTATTCAATTCACATAAGACAAAGGATCCGATCCTTACAATCGAGAGGATAACAAATAATTGATAAATCGATTCAGCTCTATTTCTTAATTTATACAAAACATGTTTTTTTCTCCTTCCCAATTTCATTCTGAGCCAAACAATCAACAGACTTTCTATATGCCTCTACACTCGTCGTTCATTGGAAGCCCTTGAATTGAGCTGAGCTGAACTTTACTGCAGCGTGTTTATTAGATTTTGCATGACCAGACATCTCGAAGAAATAGAGAGCGCATTTGTCCCAGTAATTCAACTGAAATTAAATTTTAATTTTGAGATTATTTTTAAAAAGTGATCACTGTTAAATTTGTCACAAGAGCAAGGTACAGTAGAATGTATCAGGCCTGTGGGCAGATCACTGTTTTGAAAGGGAACTTTCTCTGGTGTAGACAATGGTTGTAGAAGTGAGGAGGAAAAGGAAGCTGCAACTTCTCAAAACAGTTCAGTTCCTGGCACAGACTAAATACACACATAATGACAATATTATGTCTTTTTAGACACTGATGCTTAGAATTTTTCTGATTACATGTAAATGTACAATTTGTGTATGGGTTAAATCTTGCCGTCAGTTATCATGTTATGCATTTACTTTTTTTTAAATTTGAATCAAGTCATCAACCTTTAATATAAGTACTAGGGCTTTCAAAGTTAATGCGATAACGCGTTAACACAAATTAGTTTTTTAACACATTATGCGATTTGTGATTTTTAGGTTGTAGCGGGCTCAGTTTTTTAAAGCTGAGTGAAGATACTGGTACCATATGAAACTAGAAAACCTAAAGAATCCATTGGTTCCAACCATGTCATATTAGCTTGTGTGAAGGAGGCTAAATAACGCTCCAAACTTGCGCTAAATTTTGGCGAGGAAAAACTGGCACGGTCATTTTCAAAGGGGTCCCTTGACCTCTGACCTCAAGATATGTGAATGAAAATGGGTTCTATGGGTACCCACGAGTCTCCCCTTTACAGACATGACCAATTTATGATAATCGCATGCAGTTTGGGGCAAGTCATAGTCAAGTCAGCACACTGACACACTGACAGCTGTTGTTGCCTGTTGAGGTGCAGTTTGCCATGTTCTGATTTAAGCATTTTTAAATGCTAAATGCAGTACCTGTGAGGGTTTCTGGACAATATTTGTCATTGTTTTGTGTTGATAATTGATTTCCAATAATAAATATATACATATATTTGTATAAAGCAGCATATTTGTCCACTCCCACGTTGATAAGAGTATTAAATACTTGACAAATCTCCCTTTAAGGTACATTTTGAACAGATAAAAAATGTGTGATTAATTTGCAATTAATCGTCATTAAATATTTTAATTGATTGACAGCCCTAATAAGTGCTATAACACTGTTACAGTGGCCCAGCATTTATTTAGAATACCTGTTATGTATTGGCACAAATAACAAAACATATTCATCGTAAAGGCCTCCACAAATACATGCTGAGCAACTCCCTCCATGCTAGCTAGCTAACTGCCATGTGTTGTACTGTGGCATTGTGTATTAGTGGATGTGTGCTATTTTATGTATATTTATCATATTATATATATTCATTTTTATGGATGTCATTTAATTCCATTTCTAGGATTTATTTTAAACATCTGGAAGAACTGCTGGATATTAGGCTTTTAGGCTAATTCTGGCTCATTTGCAGTTTTTTCACTGTAGATCAATGAGCGCTGTACCTGACAAATACAAATAAAAAACATAAATAAATAAAATCTAAATGTAATTAGAGAGAAAAATTTATTGATTTTATATTTCACAAACACTTGTATGTAATTTCATTATGTGGTAAGTCATGAACAACCCAGAGACCAACAGCTTGCTTGCTGATGTGGCCGCCGCAGGCCTCAGGCCGGCACTGCTTCTCAACATAAGGAACCAATCGTTTCCTCCGGTTTTTGTCCCGGTCCACCATGATGTCATGGCCACGAGGCAGCAAGGTGATGAGCTGAGAGTGATGGATATCTGTATAGGAACATTTCCTTTTCCCCGCCAGCCCCTGTTCACATTAAAAGCCTTGCACATCATACATCAATACTGTCCCCCTGGCCAAAGCCCCGCGCACGGCAGACCCACATGTGGAGGCACTTTCTACCTCCACGTCCGCTGCATTGTTCAGCGCTCCGCAGCCAATCAGAGAATCAGATAGTAAGCTCTGCCACCTTTTAGACATGAACTAAGGGCTGGGTGGGATTTTGCTGAAGGGAAGCTGAACTCGAGGAGAAAGTGCAGTTTAACACCGCGTTTAATCTTTTTCCCATAAACTCCAGCAGAGAGGGCTTAAAGGCCGACGATAAATCTGTTGGTGAGTCTGTCTCGGAAATAATGGAGGATAATCACTTCTCGTCTCAACGGTGGGAAGAAAAGATTGGGAGGGATGGTGAGAGGGAAGACGGAGAGAGGAGATAATTGTCAGTGGCTTCTTCCTGGAGTGTGTGTGTGATGGAGAGAGACAGGGTGGAGAGAGAGGACGACGGTTTCGGCCGTTGCCTCCTGCTGTGCGAGGTGAAGGAAGCAGCGGGTTGCATATGAGCATTTGATGTGAAAGACAAGATGAGCATTTTTTTTCTCTTATGACTGACGGACAGAATGTGTGGGTAGAGTTTCCAACCTGCCTGTGTGTGTGTGTGTGTGTGTGTGTGAAAGATGGTTTACATAAACACACACAGACTGGGTTTTCAGGCTCTTCCCGCCGCTTGGACCTCTCGAGTCAGTTGTAACTGATGAACGTGCCTCGGCCTTGAAAGGAATCAGCCTGAGATGATTTAGAATCACCTGGGCCCTTCGGCTTTGAAGTCAGACAGCTGCCTGTGCTGTATTACAATGATATTATATAATTTATAATGATATAATTGATCATTATGTTTCCTGGCACTCAACGCTGAGCAAGCATTGCTTCATAAATCAGATGATGAAAGGTAGGTGTAGCAGTGAAATCAAAGGGAAAAAGAAAAAAACACGATGTCAGCGTGCATTGTGAGAGACGTCTACATGTCTCTATAATAACCTCACAAACACAATGTCACCTTTATGGCTTCAGTTATTAAAATAACTCTAATTTGTATTACAGGAATACAGGACTGGATGTGCGTGGGCCGGCAACTCGCCTCACCCGACGATAAGCTGTGTTTTGATTTCTGTTGCCTGTAAACTGTGCAGCCCATAAAATGGATTCAAACCGTCCACATTCTTGCATAAGTCTAAACCTCAACTCTGCCCCAAACCCAAAGAGTTAATATAATTAACCATGAAAATAATTACAGGGTCTCCTTAATGGCTGGAAAATAAAACATTTTCGACAGCATTTACAAAACAGAAAGCAACTTTTTTTTTTTTCAGCTTGGATCAGATTGGATGTACAGCTGCAGGCTGATATATGGCTGTGAACCCGCGGCCCTTCCAAACGCTCTAATTACAGTGTTGGGACTCGCTGCCAGCTGAGAAGAAACGCTTGGAAAAAAAAAAATGGCCCGGGACGGGTTGTTGGGCTGTAAATCATGTGCCACGTCTCTCTCGTGTGCATTTTTGTTGACTTTTCTATTATTGCGTCTTGTTATGGGCTGCTGGCCAATCAGAATAAGGCAGGTAAGAATAGAAAATGTACCTCCTCTCTCCCTCCTCGTTTTAAATGGTAGAGAATGTCCCGTTTTTTTTTTTTTATAATGGCTGCCAAGGTGAACTCATTGAACACGTCGCTACTTTTTTGGGTTAAAGAAACAATACGTAGCACTGACAGCTGGCATATAAAATGGGTAACGGAAGTCCAAATTCAAAACATCGGAGCCGTCGCCCGTCCGCTCCTCTGGTGTGACTGATAGCAGTTAGCGCACGTTTTCGCAATTCGGCTACGCGTCTCGAATACTCGCTGCCTTGATAACCCAGCTGCACACGGACCACAGAGAGATGTCCCAAGGCTTTTCTGGTCGGGTAGAATCTAATGTTATGTTATCTCTGTTGATCCAGTTCGTTTGCTTGCTTCCATGTAGGGATGCACCGATCTGACTCAGGGTATCGGCCAATACCGAGCACCGTTCCAATACCAGTGATAATTAATAAACTGTGTGCCTCACGGTCTGGAAGTGACTGGGATCATTCTTTTATGTGTAAGACAACATCAGGCTGGATATAAATATTGCTTTCCTAACTTTGTTAAACAAAATGTAACAAAAAAAATACAGATAAAAATGCATTGAATTGATATTTATTATTAGAATAAAATATCATACACCAACAACTTGGTAAAAAAAATCTTCAAAATTAACAGGAATTAAAATTCAAGTGTCAACCTGTTTAATGCAGCAACGAATTGCTCAAAATTTAAACCAGAATTAGAATGCCAGTACATAACGTATATAGTATATAAACATAGAATTGAATTGAATAGATCGGCCCGGTATCGGCATCGGTGCATCCCTACTTCCATGACTGCGGAAGGCTGCGTTTACGTGCCAATTTGTTTCACATGTGGCAAAGGGGTGTTGAAATGGGCAGAGGACGGGATCACTCCGGCCAAAACAAAAACAGACGTTCCGGCCCAGAATGGAAAATTTCAAAGGAGAACATACTGGCTGTAGCATTGTTGTCGGAGAAGCCAGTATTTCAACTTAACAAGTTTCCTTCACTTCTGATGACATGTCATGGCAATTTTTATGATTTATTACAGCAAATATATTACATATTGGTCCTTTAAGTTAAAAACACAGCAACAACTTCTGTTAAAATGACACTTCAAGAGTGTCTGGTGCTTACCTGCCACAGTTTGATACACATGACCATCCCCAGCTTAGCGTCTGGTACCAGGGTGCACACTGGGGTCTTGCTGGGTAGCTCAATAATCTTGATCTGCCGAGAACACATGACAAAAAACAACATAAATCTCACTAGAAATAGCTGACCCGTCCGCCAATACTTAAAAATCACAATACATATATTGCATCAGCACCCAAGTATTGTGATAGTATCTAATCGGGAGATAGGTGTATCGTCCAGGCCCTAATTGAGACCCAGTTAGAGTTACAAATACAAATTGCAGTTGTACGTATACATACATATATGTCTACAAGCTGTCTGCAAAGTCATGATTTGTTTGTCTTCTGAATTCAAATAACAAAGCAGCAATCTGAATGTGTCATTGTGGTTCAGGACTTCCGCAGATCAGAGTGCCTCCAACCAGCGGTACAGTATCATCCATCAGAGCGGAGCGGCCGCCCCGCTGTCTATAATAAATCCCGCTAAAGCTCGACCCCCGTGACATGAATGGTGTTTTCCTGCACACATTGGCACTGATTCTGATAAAATACACAGCCTAATGAAGCAGATGATCGAGTGTGTGTCTTCGTATGTGTGCACCCACATCACTACAGAGACTCATTCCCCTCGACTTCCTCCGTTGCTGATGATCCGCATATTCATCCTCATTAGGCCTCAGATTAAACAGCCCTTTAAGGGAGCGATCTGTATTTTAGCGCTGGGCCACATCTGTCCTGCGTGTTTACCTCTGCGTGCCTGACAAAGAGGGCCTTTAAGGACTTCTCTGTGCCTCAGGTGATCACTGTTCTTGTGTGGCATCACACTGGCCATAAATAAAACACCCACACATACTAATTGATGTTCCTGCCATGGCAGCAATCTGCTGGCAGGAATCTCGCTCTGAGCAGTAAACAGTAAAAACCACCTGAAATAGGAAACTCTTATTCTGTTTTCTTGGTTACATACCTAAATATTGACCTACCTGCATGCTGCTCATAAATCAAAACCATTGTGTAGGTTTTGTGGCAAGTGCATATGTGTTGTTTCTTGAAGTGAATTCATTTATGTGGGCGTTTTATTTGCGGATACGTGATAAGCATCTGTCGTGGTCAGTTATGTCTGCGGAATGGGGCGGGGAGACCGAATGACAAAGTCGGCTGCGGCTTGTTTTAGTCTAACTTGTATGGGTGTGTGTGTGTGTTTCTGTCTGTCTGTGTCTGTTGGGACAATGGCATTATTGAGGTGCTGCGAGTCACAGGCGCCCTGATGCCTGGCCTGCTGGACGGGGGTTAGCAAAGGCACGTTTGGCTGGATCAGGTGACCGCTCTGTGCCTTTCAAGTGTGGCTCCTCCACAGCGGAGCAAGTAACATGAATCTTGGAGGCAATAAAAGATGGCTGAATCGCTGGCTGCCCTCTCCCCATCCCACCTCGCTCCACACAAAACCCTTCAGGCACGTGGGTGTTGAGCATTAACTACATACGAGACATACTGTGCAGAGCAGACAGATCCGTGATTTCATTCCAGGGCACAATCTTTTCACAGGCCTGGGATTTCTCTTTTTAATCCACCAGTCAAAGATTAAAAACAGCCACTTGGACTATTTCATCAGTTACCTCCTGAAAAGCACAAGTACCTTGTTTTCTTTCTTCTCCCCTCACAGAGCTATTAGGTGTTTCAGACAAACGGATTCATTTAATGATACGTTACTAGCCACAGCCTAAATTAACAGTATTAAATTTGTATCCTTGCAGTGTGCATGCTGACTCATGACATGAAGGCTGGTTTGTTAATGACGCCGTTTAGATTGCCCTCTGACAGGTCCTGGCTGCAAACCGCATGCTCACGTCACGTGACTCTCGACACATTCATTGACTAAGAATATTACGTTGGCCAACGGACTGCATTGAAGCCATTTCATATTTATGGATCAGAACTAGGGCTGTCAAAGTTAATGCGATAATAACGCGTTAACGCAAATTCGTTTTAACGCCACTAATTTCTTTAACGCATGAATGCAACTTGCGATTTTTAGGTTGTAGCCGGCTCAGTTTTAAAGCCAGAGTGAAGATACTGGTATTATATGAAACTAGAAAAATCCTAAGGAATCCATCAAGGAAGCTAAATAACGCTGCAAACTTACGCTAAATATTGGTGAGGAAAAACAGGCATGGTCATTTCCAAAGGGGTCCCTTGACCTCTGACCTCAAGATATGTGAATGAAAATGGGTTCTATGGGTACCCACGAGTCTCCCCTTTACAGACATGCCCACTTTATGATAATCACATGCAGTTTGGGGCAAGTCATAGTCAAGTCAGCACACTGACACACTGACAGCTGTTGTTGCCTGTTGGGCTGCAGTTTGACATTTTACGATATCAGCATATATTTTTATGCTAAATGCAGTACCTGTGAGGGTTTCTGGACAATATTTATCGTTGTTTTGTGTTGTTAATTGATTTCCAATAATAAATATATATACATTTGTATAAAGAAGCATATTTGTCCACTCCCATGTTGATTAGAGTATTAAATACTTGACAAATCTCCCTTTAAGCTACATTTTGAACAGATAAAAAAATGTGTGATTAATTTGCAATTAATCGCGATGAACTGTTTTAATCAACTGACAGCCCCGCTCTGAACGCTTGGAGACGATCACAGTGTGGTAATAGCAAAAGATGACCGGGGGTTTGATTTAAGAGAACATCCTTTACTGTTGGACTTCCAATTTTCCACTAACCTACTAAACAGTACTAAAAGCCACAAATATGTGTGAACACTTAGATTCAACCCAGCAAGTCTGGTCGGGTTCATACAGGTTGGCATTTTTTATACTCATTAGACTGTTTAACCAATTAACCATCCCACCTCCCACCTGCATGCTGCCAATACATTCAAGGATGTTTCCTCCTGCTGAATGTAGGACAACATGTGCCAGAGGAAACGTTGATCTGGAGGGTCTGGTTAATTTACCCTAATTAAACTAGAAAACCCTCCTTAAATATTTATAGATTAACAAACCTTAAAAGCATGAAAATTTAGACATTTATACATATTATTGTGGAATGTATCAGTTCAACCTAGAATCAACCTGAAAAACGGAAACATTTTGGCAGAAGTACACATATGAACTGGGATAAAATTTAACAAATAAGCATGAATATGTATTGTCATTATATTTATATATTATCATAAGCCATTAATCGCCACACTGACTACGTTTACATGCACAAGATATTATGGTTTTTGGCCTTATTCCGAAAAAAATAAATAAACAAATATTCCTGCTAAGCTGTTTACATGACTAATATTCCCGTTTATATGCAGCCATGCAGACTCCAATTAACGTAACCAGTACTGGACTTGTTGGACCGTGCAAACACAGTCTCCCTCTTTCATTCCTTCAACCACCTTCGTGAAAAGGTTGGTATTGTGATATTTGCGTGTATCGAAAAACCCGTTGATGTCCAAGAATTCATTATGTTTAACAGTATGTGTGTTTTTCTTATGGGCATGCATCTCCGTAAGCTGCCGGCTAGTTGGTTCGCGTATATGGAGGACGGAACCTGCCAAAAACAAATGAATAAATATATAAATAAATGACTGGCGATGGTTCCACGAAACAGTTCATCGTTGGACTGTTGATCTGCACACCTGTACGAGGCAGCGGTGGGGGGAGCAGCAGAAGGCCGACAACCCGCTTTACGGAGCCGGGAATGAAGAGTAGAATGAAGAAATGTAAAAAGGAATGTGTAAAGAAATGTATAAAGAAAAGAATACAGAAATAAATAAACAAATAAAATTAATTAATTAAAAAATAAATAATAATAAATATGAAAAAAGGGCAAATTAAACAGAACTAATTCTTACAATTATTACAAACATAAATACATTCAAAACATTTATTTTGAATATTATTTATTTATGGAGTCGCTTATGTATGTATTCATTTATTTCTTTTATTTTGGCAGGTTCTGTCTGTGTACAACGCACAGAGCTGGCCATAAACAGGCAAGAGGCCACGTGTCGCAAACTGCCGTTAAAAACCCCGATTGAGACGCATATTCTGAATGTGCTGTATACATGTCCAAAGAATACTCCTAAATCCCGAATTATATCGGCATATCCCACATGTCTTAATCGGAAAATGCTCCTTTCAGAATAAGGCCCTTATTCAGAATATCCAAACGGAATATGCTTTTTACTTGACCCATATCAAATTTGAAATATTGTCATATTCAGAATAATAGTGGAATTTTAACAACATATAAACCTAGTTACTGAAACACAGAAAACACTTTTATATGCACTTATCCTTTTCAAGGCTGCATGGGGGGTAGAGCACATCCCAGCATGCACTGGGTGAGAAGCAGGGCACAAAATTGATTGGTCGTCGATTTATAAACAGGCTAAAACACACAGACACCCGGACACATTCACACTCACATCCACACTGTCTTACCTCTTCTGTCTGTTGTCCAGCGAAGGCCAGCAGACGCGTCCCAGGGCTCGTCTCCAGCACGGAGCACTGACAGAATCCGACACTGCCCGTCCACACGGAGTCCATCACCTCACTACGACCTTCGCTCAGATCCCACAGACAGACCTGCATGTCCCGTCCCTGACTGCTCCACCGATGGAAAGAACAAAAACAGACAAAAGATGCAGTTTTTTTGCATATTTCAAAACACATCTCATATCAAAATATGTATGACACTGAATGCTTACTACTAGGGATGTCACAACAGCAGAATTTAGTAGTCGATTGCAATACCAGTGAAATTCCAAGATTCTCGATACTCCTTTATTATCGTTTGCATACTGGTTTTTGTGATGAAGTTAAACAGGTCATAATTCCCTCTCTATTATCTATTTTATATTGCTGTGAAAACATCTCCTTCAAACAACTGGATTTATTCAAGTTTCTCGCCAAAAACTACACAAGATTACATTTGAACACATCATGATAACATTAGAATTCACCTTCAGCCAATATTATTTTGTACTGAATAGAGCCTGAATGCATCACAATGTAAACCAATGGCACATCCAGTTAACGTTAGCTTCGTGTAGGACTGTGTTGCCCACCAGCTGCTAACAGCTAATGTTAACTAGCTCTCTTCCTGCCGATTTCAACACTGATTTGTTGTTCCCAATGTAGCGTTATCAGGGAAAAAATAGGGAGTGTCCCCTGGACGCGTCGATAGTGAGTTTACTGTATCCCAAGCACATTTTTTATAGTACCCGCGATGATGGGATGCCGTTAGTCTCGAGCCCTGACGTCACGTTTTCTGAATTTTGGCATCGACTTGGTATCGAAGCATTGGTTCTCGTGACATCCCTACTTACTATCAAATTATTTCATCACCACAGGCTCTAAGCTTAGTTAAAAAGAAAACCATAAAGTCTGAAGTCAACGACATCTAAAGTACAAATAATATGAAATATATGTAAATAAACAATATTTTACATTCCCAAATGCTCTGACAGAAACAGAAAGAGAAGGATGAGAAAGACATCTTTTCAAAAAGTTAAGAGACCAAGAGAACGGTCCTCACCTGATGAGGGTATCAGTCTCCTGCAGGGTGCTGACCCAGACGACCGAGCTACCAGAATGACCTACAATCTTCTCAGCCCTCCTGGTGTTCAGGTTCCACATATGGATGGCTCCCTTCCCTGACCTGCAAACCCAACAGGAAGCTTCAAGTAGCCTTTTAATGTACAATATATCATTCAACGTCGCTCTGCTCTCCTACACCTAAAAATAAGATATCAAAAATAGGCAGATTTGCTCCTAATTATTAAATATCTAAATAACATTGAAACTTTTGGTGTTTATAATGAAATCTATAATAAACTTTCAGCATATTGTAATTAGCCCATAAGGGGAGACTTTGGCCAATCACATGTCATTTCAGAGAGAGAGCGTTCCTATTGGCTGTTCGTTCAACGGAGGCAGCTGTCAATCACTCGCAAACTCCGATCTCCGAAATATTAATTAATATTCTGTTACTGTAATGCCTATTTCTTGCGTAAAATATTTTCAGAAACATCCTGTAGTGTACTGTTTAGCTGTAAAATGAGAAAGTTTGCTCCGACTGGTGGGCGGTGCTTGGTATTTCCTCAACTGATCTCAACATGGCTGCTGGGTCAAACACTTTCTCATTTTACAGCTAAACAGTACTCTAAAATATGTTTCTGAAAACATTTTATGCGAGAAATAGGCATTACAATAAAAGAATATTGAGTCATATTAAAATCAGCGCTGCCTAGTTTGACCGTTTAATCGGAGTTTGCGAGTGATTGACAGCTGCTCAGAGACGGCAAGGCTCCAGCTCGACTCTGATTGGTTGTTTTCCTCCAGTCTGTGAAATCTTGCAGATGCCATTAGGAGCACCGGAGGACACAGAGGAACATGATTTTTTTCACATTACCTGTCTCATGCACTACTGTCAGGATCATTTGCTCCAACTTTCTTACTTAATAGCTGCTCTTACACATCCAAACTCTGTACCCGTTTTAAAATCTGAAGTGAATCCTGATTGGCTGGCTGGCTTGGTGTCTACTTACATGCTTTAAATAAACAAAACAATCTTCACTGTTTGAGGAAGATGAAGAGCCAACATATGAATGTTGAGATGAATGACTCACCCAGAAAACAGGAGGGGAGTGTCCCCTCCATGGCAGCTAAAGTGGAGGGTGTTGAGGGCCCCGCCAGCCCCCCTCAGGGTGTAGATGGGGGACGGAGCAGGACGAGACATCCCTGGGTCACACAATCAATGTATGGTTGCAAGGAGGCCGCGAGTCATGACACACCACTGAAACAGAAAAGTGAGCCGAGTTACTTATCTGAACAAGTGTCTTTTCAGCAGAAATGATTAATGTTCCATTGAAATCAAGTTAATTTGACTCTTTCAGATGGATAGATTAAAGTTAAATGTAGGCTTAAAATCTAAAATCATCTTGTTTTGTTTTTGCACCAACACAGAGCAAAGATTGTCAGAGAGCAGCTCCATTTTGCCTCGAAGCCTTTTCTTCTCCACACAGCAGACAGTTGTGTTTAATGCGCTGTCTGCATTTGCTCTATTGTTAGTAGCTACAAACCCTGTGGCCTTCTCTCCGTCTTCCTCCTTCTAGTCTACCTGATAACACCTCTCTTACTCAATACGTCATAAATCACAACCCCTGACAGCTTAATTACAGTAAACAGACGGCGATTCAGGCTTCTCACTCCTCTTGCGATCAACAGCCGTTGTCCCAGAGGCAGAAGTAACAGCTCAGGCTTTTATGTCGTTTGTAGGCTGGGCCGCCGAGGAAACCAAACCGACCACAGGTATGCTGCGAGGAAATGATGCGTCAACATTAAATTGCAGTACAATCACTCTTAGTGATTGGCTTCAGATAGCTAATATCCAGCTATCCATCTTTTTTCTAACCTGCTTGTCATGTTTTAGTATGACAGGTGTCTTTAACCTGTTTATGCAAATATTCAGTCAGTGTATTTGAATTAGACCAACAAATAAATGTTGTTGTTTAATGCAGGATGATGCATCCCACTGTCTCATTGTTGGGAAACAATGCACAGAGTATGACTTTAGAAAACAACCACCCACTCAAATACAAATGAACAATTATCTACTAATTAAAATAAAGTGTTTGCAGGTTTTCGTGGCTATCATCCCTGCGGCTGCTACGTAAATTCCTCCCCCATCACACTGAAAGTATTTTTCAACCTGGTTATCTGCAATTACAAGTCCACAAACTGTACAAGAGAAAAAAATCCGAAAAGTGACTTTTCCGAAAAGACCAAAAGCCGACTAACCACACTACTAAAATTCTTAGAAGTAAAATAGCGCACAATAATACACTGAAGCTGGCTTTACTTTACAGGCAAAGAGTATAGAAGCAAAGAAACAAAACTCTACAGCGCTGCCAACATTTTGGACTGAAAACGCCAGTGAGTCTGGCTGTGGATGTATAAAGAGACGTCTGTAAATCAAAGGATCTTTTTTCTTTTTAGGTAGATCAACTTCCCATTACAAACACTTAAATAGCCCTCATTTAAATCGTTATGTCCTAAAAGTTTAAAGTTCATTAACCGCTGAATCCAGAGTTATTTTCCACGGCATAATGAACGTGCATCAGACTCACAGGACTGCACCGCCCTACACGCTTATATGACATATCTGGTTCTAGCCAGCTTCCTGCTAGCTGTATGTGACTGTAATAACGGATATATTGGCTGTAATTCATCACTTTTATAATCTTATAATACATCCATGGGCTGTATGCTGTATGCCTGGACCGTGGTGGATGTATTAACGTCTCCGTTCACAAACAACCGGCTATCGGCCAGTAGCTAGTAGTGCTAGTAGCATGACATCAACAGAATTTAATGTAGTTGTAGGTTATTTACTAACACACAGGGCAAAAGCACAGGACACTTCCTCTTCTACATCCATGGTCTGCAGTCTATTGGACATTGATTTCGGAGGTCTTTGACATGAAAAAGTTTGAGAAACTTCTTAACAATATCCATTCTTTGTTACAGGTGCTAAATGTGAAATTGGGAGAATTTCTAGTGCCTCCGCACGGCTCTCAACACAGCGACAGCTGAGCCGGTGGCTCGCAGCTAACGGCGAGGCCTACTGAAAGAGGCTGGGACACGGGTCTTGGGGTGTTAACGTAATAATTCTGTAGTTGTCAACTACAGTTGAGGAGGTAACCGCGGAGGAAGTGAAAACTATGATCAGAGTAATCGCTCTTATGACTCTTAGTAACATTGGGCTCACTTCTCAAGTGAATTAAATAGTGAAAATAAACTATTCCCCATTTTTCTGGGGACCCCCAGGAACTCCCTCAAGGACCCCTGGTTGAGAATCACTGGTATAGAGCACTTTTAAAAGGAATACATTTAGGGAAATACGCTTATTTGCCTTCTTGCCGAGAGTTAGATGAGGAGATTGATACATCCCACTCTTCAATAGGAAGCTGGAGCCAGGAGACGATTAGCTTAGCTTAGCACAGCATAAAGACTGGAAACAGGGGGAAACAGCTAACCTGTCTAAGAATCCACCTATCAGTACCTCTAAATCTCACTAACTAACACACTATATATCTTGTTTGTTTAATCTGTACAGAAAAACGACAACTTGAGTCTTGTCCTCACTGTGATGTTGCCATGGCAACTAGCAGAGACTCCAGGAAGTCACTGCTCCACGCTAAGAAATAGCCCCATTTCCAGTCTTCATGCTAAGCTTACTGTGTCCTGACTGAAGCTTCATACTGAGCAGACACATATAAAAGTGGTATCTTCTCGTA
Source organism: Sebastes fasciatus (assembly GCF_043250625.1). NCBI lineage: Eukaryota > Metazoa > Chordata > Actinopteri > Perciformes > Sebastidae > Sebastes > Sebastes fasciatus. Next base: position 5,270,811 of record NC_133800.1, read on the forward strand.
TAACTCAGGCAAGAAAGTGAGTAAGTGTATTTCCCCAAAAACTCTTCAAGTACAATACGGGTAACTACATGTTTTAGGTCATCTGAGTTAATGAGCACGACCTCACTTCCACCACACGGTCACCCCCTCCTCCACTTTTACTTATCATAACCCTTGCTCCCTGCAATCAGTAGACGCTGAAACTGGAGCCTGAGGCATTCAGGAGCAACTCATTTCAGGAGGTTAGTGGTTAAATTGTCCATGTGAATCTGTGAAGCGGAGAGTCAGAGACCCCTGACCAGCCTGCCTCATTAAAGACATAACGCTGCAGTCTGGTGGACTCACAAGGACACAGTCATCCCATCAGCTTTACTATCAGTTTACCACCACAGGGAGACACTCTGCATGTTTGCAAAATGGAACATTTTTGTCCCCATGCTCACTATAGAAAAAATAGCACTAACATCCATCTAAATATATAAAATGACCAAAAAAAACATTATTTGGAATGGTTCCAAAGTAGGGCTGTCAAAGTTAACGCAAATTTGCTTTAACGGCACTAATTTCTTTAACGCATTAACGCAACTTGCGATATTTTGGTTGTAGCGGGCTCAGTTTTAGAGCTAGAGCGAAGTTTCATATGAAACTAGAATCCCTAAGGAATCCACTGGTACCAACTATGTCGTGAAGGAGGTTAAATAACACTCCAAACTTATGCTAAATTTTGGCGAGGAAAAACTGTCATGGCCATTTTCAAAGGGGTCCCTTGACCTCTGACCTCCAGATATGTGAATGAAAATGGGTTCTATGGGTACCCACGAGTCTCCCCTTTACAGACATGCCCACTTTGTGATAATCACATGCAGTTTGGGGCAAGTCATAGTCAAGTCAGCACACTGACACACTGACAGCTGTTGTTGCCTGTTGGGCTGCAGTTTGCCATGTTATGATTTGAGTATTTTTTTAAAGATAATGTTTTTGGCTTTTTGCCTTTATTTGACAGTAATAGTTGTGAAAGGGGGAGAGAGAGGGGATGACATGCAGCAAAGGTCGGATTTGAACCCCGGGCCACTGCGCTAAGGACTCAGCCTTGGTACTTGGACAGCTGGCTCTACCAGGTGAGCTACCTGAGCGCCTCTGATTTGCATATTTTTTATGCTAAATAAAGGAACCTGTGAGGGTTTCTGGACAATATTTGTCATTGTTTTGTGTTGTTAATTGATTTCCAATAATAAATATATACATACATTTACATAAAGCAGCATATTTACCCACTCCCATATTGATGAGTATTAAATATTTGACAAATCTCCCTTTAAGGTACATTTCGAACTAATAAAAAATGTTTGATTAATCGTGATTAACTATGGACAATCATGTGATTAATCGCAATTACATTTTTTAAGCGATTGACAGCCCTAGTATTTAATAATTTGGGAGAATACGCATATTGACCCCTCATTCACAACGGCCTTTAATTCATACCTTTCACAATAAAAGCACTATACATACAGTATACGCTGCATCACTGCTTACCAAGGAGAACTTAAATTCACTCAGAGCATTTCGGTAAGAGACAGCTCAACAAAATAGCTTACAATATGTATTTATCACAAATCTCCCTTTAATTAACATTTTGAACAGATTAAAAAATGTGAGATTAATTTGTGATTAATCGCGACTAACTATGGTCAATCATGCAATTAATAGTGATTAAATATTTCTATCGATTGACAGCCCTAGTTCAAAGCATATGGCTGTTTGCACAAGATATTGACCATTAGGTATCACTCATATCTCTCAAGTAAACCAGCAGGAAACTCTTCAGCCAACAACTGTACAAACTTGTTTTTGAGTGGTATGAAAATATAGCAAAAACCGTCAACAGTTTTTTTGTGAGGGTCTATCAGTTAAGCTGTGAATTGATGGGTAAGGCTGCATTCCTGAGCCAGAGTCCTGTGTCTGTGAGTATGTGACAAGGTGAGGCTCACCCTGATAACAGGTGGATTACGCGTCCCTTATTGTCCTCTCGCAGCAGGCCTGCGTGGAGCTCTGAGTCACGGACACAGCAGCCCGAAACTGTCTGCTTTCATTGTCTCAACACCAGCGGCTGGAAGACTTTCCAACGGCAATCACAGCTCACTGTCAATCACAAGACAACAGTTTGGGACAGTGTTACTCTTGGACTATATAAGCAAACTTGCATCTAAAAGAGGAGTATAATGGCCACTTTCCCCTGCTACTACTTCCTCAGTGGACTGTTCCCTCTGTTTTCCAGGCGTCAGCATTTCCAGTGTCTGAATCGCCCACAACAATGGGTCTGTTGTGGTGGCTTCAAGTGAATCACCCGAAAAACCCGAATACAAACACACACGCGGGCAGCTCAGGAAGGGAGAGACAGATACTGTAAACAAACAAGACGGTGGCAGGATGTCACTCTAATCTATTTGCAAGGACCCTTAAATTGTTCCTTGCTAACAGTCGGGCAAACAATTGCGCCCGTCACTTGTCAAGCTTGTATGTTTGAAGTCTGCAAAGATACTTGCTGGAGTAGCGGCAGTAATGCTGTGTTCAGACCAAGAGCGTAGCGAATTTTCGCCTCGCTTTACTTTTACCGCCGGTATCGTTTGTGTTCATTCGCGCTAGAAGCGCCGGAGAAGAGAAGGAGCTTGTCTCTATAGATACCAACAACTTTTTTTCCGCCATTTCCACCACCAACCACGGAAGAAATAACCACTGTTGCTGCTTTGTACATGTTGTCGAAGTCCCAGATATGTTGGAAAACCAAACGCCGTCGTGTCTGGGTTCATAACGTCACCCAGCCGCGAGCCTTATTCACATACAGTGCCATTGCACTGACTGTATCTAGGAAGCCACATGTAGCTACTGCGGTATGAACCCAAAATAAACAGATTGTGCTTTGATTTAATTGCAATAAACAGATCAAAAGGATGCCAAAATAACTACAAAGCAATGTTGATTTGTAAAAAGTGTGAATACATGCTTTGTCAGGTCTGTCCGCAAGACGACAAGCAAACAACGTTTAAAACGGTTGTTTTCTGAATGGAGTTTGGATCGATCGGTGCCAGGCTATGCTAACATTGTAGCTGCTCCATCAACACTCAACATGACGTCATCAAGGCATAAATACAGCAGCGTGAATTCACAGCCGCGTGAATTTGCGTCAACTCGCCTCTTTGCATTGACTTTGTATGTAATCGCGCCGCGCTAAAAGTTCGCTTCGCTCTCGGTGTGAACGCACCCTTAGAAGCTGGGGTAGATGTGATCCTCAAGGACAAGTAAGTAGCTCTATTTAGATCTCCAAAAGTCTCTGCACCCAGCAGCTTTAATGAACGTGACAAGATTTCATAAAGTGCTTAGATAACAAATACCCAATAGGTCAGTGAACTGTCTTATTAAACATGTCCACAGGAAAAAAAATCTCAGTTACTAGCTAGGCCTAATTAAACCTGTGCGTCTCGGACAGGGCATAATAAATCAGACTGACTGATTAATATACCCGAGCTGGATATGGGAGCGAGTGGGAAGAGGCAGGAGAGGAGGATTGAGGCTCCTGCTGGCCCCGTAACAGATAAGACAGCTCTGGGGTAATCTGACTCTAAGTCCGTGGATAAAGGCAGTTTGTCTCTTCTTGGGCCGTCTGTCCACACCTACTGGGTAATTAGGCCTAATTATGAGAGAAAGGTCCGCTTCCCCTTCATGTTATTAAATAAGAGCCAGCCTCGTCCGCCAAGGATCTCTCAACACCAGCAAGGGGCTGGCGACCTTCAGATCAAACGCAGCCACTATCTATGCCCCCCCCACCCCTCCCCCCCAGCTCCGACTGCAGCGCCCGTTCCCCTCCTCGACATCGTTGCACATATGAGGGCTCGCGGAGGGAGGGGACAGAGAGGGTATTCGTTATGATATGGGGCATCAAAGTTTTTTTTGGGACTAGAGGTGAGGGGGGAGTCCTGTCCACATTCCTCGCTTGGCTCTTTTAGTGCTGGTATCATGTGATCGGCAGCTACCCACCTGAGCTGCCCCCTTGTCAAATTCTGCCATTCATAAATAAAGAGCAGGGAGGGGGGGATATACTGATCACAGGGGGTTTATTAGAGAAAAGCTTTATAATGCCCCCAGCTTCACAGGAGCCATTATGGAGGCATGGGATCCCAAGATCCCCTGCTGATATCAGCCTCATCAAATATGAGATCTGAGCTGCATGATGAAAACTGAAGTAGATTACACATAACTCAAAAGCTGCATTCTAGATAGGCCTTCCAATGAAAAGCCAACTTTACAACCTTTCAAACCAAAAGTATTTCTGTAACCACGACAAGCTTAAAAAGAAAGACCTCGAATCCATCTATTGCTGGTCGGGGCGGGACAAAAAAAAAATCGATTCACCTATGTATCACGATTTTTTTTAGGATTTTGAAATAGATTTTTTAATACCAGAATCTATATATTTGCTTCATTTGAGTCTATACAGAGGTAGAAGGAAGTTACCACTTTTATCGTTGTAGTCAAAGTAACGGGACGTCATATCTGTTTTGCATTCGTCACAAAAAAACAAAAAACAAAACACAGCGAGCCGAAATGAGAAAGTAGAAAATGGAGGAGGTCCGCATGGATACGACCTGCACCATCACATTTTAAATCCAATGTGGTAAACACTACATACACATTACCAGGAAAAGCAGAGCGAGACATCACGGCTAAAGCTGCATGCTAACTCTGTCATGGACAGGAAACGTTATTGTATCGCGGTAACGTGCGGTCAAGCCGGCCGTCACTCTCATCTCTGTGGTCAAATCAGCCGACGCTACGACTGTAGAGCACCCATATACTGACATTAATGTTAAATGCATTTAAACAGCCCCGATGGAGCTGACCATGGATGGATAAAGAGAACGGAGCTGAAGGGAGAACTAGTGACGGACATGGAGAAGTTAGAAGTTTACACGTGTGACCACGTCCGGTTTTCAAAATTAGGTGTTATCAAAGGGAACTGTATATACAAAATACATATATGGAAATAAGACTGATTTGTATATATTCACCAGTAGTATGAAACATTACACGTCCCTTATAAATTAAAAAGAAAATACCACTAATTTGTGAGGGAAATATTGAATCGACACCCAATCGTGATAGTACTGAATCGGGAGGTAGGTGTATCGTTCCAGCCCATATTGCTACTACATCATAACTCAGCTATTCGGCTGTTTATCACAGGCTGTGGTCTAATCTGCTGTTTCCCGGCTTTTCACCGTCTCGCCATGGGGGCACTTCCACCTCGCTGGCTGGTCAGTGGGCGGTGAGCTGGCTCTATGACCATTAGTCAGCCTTTCTGCCCTAACCCTCCCCCCAACTAACACAGATCCTTCTGAGGAGGAAACCAACGTGCCAAATAGAGAGCTAGGTCCATTATAAAAGTCCAGTTAGACAAACAACACGGGAAGTGGCGAGGAAGACACACGCCCTTTATTGTGTCTTGGTGGGGTTATCTTGACTGGATAAACAGCGCAGCGTCAGATAGAGGCAGAAGTCAGACACAAGTGCACCAACACCCACTGTCAGTCACAGATCCACTGAGTGGGAAGAGATGGCATTGTTCGCGTGAATGGCGTGAATGCTAAGCAGGGGCCATTGCAGATAAGAGCTCAATGCCTTGTGGGTGTCATTGAGGCAGGCACTGATGGAGCGCTGTGTCAGAGGGTCCTGTTTTAGGAGGTCCTGACTGTGGTCAACAGGTACCAGGAGCCTTATCTGTTTGCATTATCACCCATTTCCTCCATGAGGTCACACTAGAGGATAAAGGGACACAAGAGGGTTGACAGCTCAAGTGTCATCATCATACATCTCCACACGTTGAAGGGTGTGATGGGCTTCGGATATATAGGGATTTTGCTGTCCATACAGCAAAGATATGAGCACAAGTAGATGTTTATTGTGCCATAATCTAAATAAGACATAATGCAACAGGGGACAAAGTACACAGAAAACAACAAGATGTTACACTTTGTCAAACAGCACATCCCCCCAGTGTAACAACTGTCAGTCATCTTCAGGGATGTGATGAGTGACTGCATGAAGACTAAGTAATGGACGGTGAAAAGTTTGAGTGTTAGCTATTTGTACATGGTGAACAGCTTCCGGGGTTCAGCCAGAACTCGATGGAGAACGGAACCTGCCAAAGTAAAAAATTAATTAATGAATAAATAAATGACTCGATAAATAAATAAATAAATATGCCATTAAAAGTAGCAAAAATAATATAAAAAATAAATGTAGTCATTAATTAATTGATAAAATGTGATATTTCTAAAGAAATAAATAATGTGAATAAAAGAATATAGAGATAAATAAGTTTGGGGGAATGAATAAGCGGTGAAATGCTAAGGGAAAATCATGCAGAAATAAATAAATAAATGCTTAAACAAATTAATAAATAGATACATTTAAAAATAAATACAAAAAATATTTCAAAAATAAATACATAAATAAAAATAAATGCTAAATAAATAAATTTTAAAATTCGTAAAAACAAATACATAAATAAAAGTGGAAATTAACAAGAAGAGTAAATAAATAAGGGAATTAATACAACGGTAAGTAAATGAAATGCAAATTAAACATTTCATCAACTAATAAATGACTATATATTTTATATATTATAAATTATTTTTGCTACTTTTAATATCATATTTACTTATTTATTGAGTCATTTATTTATTTATTTATTTTGGCAGGTTTTGTTCTCCATAGAACCCACTTACCAAATTTAAAAAGCTCCTATAACTGAACAAAGCGGGAACAAAAAACAAAACTAGTACAACTCCAAGTTGTGCATTTGTGAATTATCATGGGAGATGAGCTGGATATAGGAGCTCCATGATCAATTTCACAATTAAAGAGCACTCAGGTAGTATACACAGAGTGTTTACCTTCCCTGAGGTTGTGTAATCCTTTAAATTTGAATATGAGATACAAATGAATACAAAAGGAAACCATTTAGAACTTTTACAACATCTGCATCTGAACTTGGATCTGCTTGACAATACATGAGACAGACAATCATAGGTTAAATGTGCCCGCCTTCTTCCTTAACAGTGAGTGCATAGCTAAAATATTTTATATGCTTAATATAATGTAAATAAATCTATTAAAGATTTGATCTGCTCTGAGTTCTCCCTCTCCTTTCTTACAGCTAGTTCCAAGACATTTCATGAGCTTATCTATAAACAGCCAAACCTAACATCATTCAAACATTAGGTAGGTAATGTTTCTTGGGTAATCTGCAAATACATGTACCTCACTGACTTCAGTAACAGTGAGATACATCATATTTGATTTGATCTACAAGCACTTTATTCTAAATAAAGCTCAACTTGTATGATTGATCATAACTTTACAATTTAAGCATTTGACATAAAAGTGGTACTAAACTGGTATTGTTTCACAGCTGAGGTTTTGTTCTTATTTTACTATTAGTTGCCTGTTAATTATTCTTACTCGTGTCTCCATGCAAACTGGATGTTATCAGGGCTGCTTTAGACTCACAACAGTCTTCATAAGTTATAACATGATGCTGGGCTGAAACTGTTTCAGTCTCATGTTGTTTACAAGAAGGATAGCAACCAGCTAGCAGCCACCTACAACAACAGCTACAGACAACACGTGGACCTCGTTATTAAACGAGAGGCGCTATCGCGGTAAAGGAGGGTCAACGATAATAAAGCTTTAACAAAACTGCAGAAAATACCATTTCAGTGATACACCGGTGTTCTGTCAGATGTCACACGCTTTGAGAGGAGAGGATACAAACCATGCGCCAGACCTGAAGGACCTCTGTGGTTTAGAGCAGATGAGCTGCCCATGAAAGTGCCTGTATAGAAAACCCAACTGTCCATCTCTCTCCCGCTCTCTCTCTCTCTCTCGCTCTCTCTCGCTGCAGCGTGCAGTCTTCTTCAGTCTCTCCACTGGTATGACTGCCTGCCTGTGTGTCAGTGTTCACTACTCACATGTGCTTTAGAGTATTTTTATTATGAAGAGTTTCTCAAAGATAAAAAAAAGAAAAAGACAAATAATATGCTATATTATATGCTATAAAAGACAACAATATATAAAAGTAAATACAGAAGTAAATAATAGAAAGGGCACTACAGCACTCTGATATATAATTAAAATCAGATTATGATGACTGCTGTTAGATTATCACTCAAAGCTGCAGTGCCTAGAATTGGAACAAATATAATTAAAAAAAAGTTATTTTATAAAATGTCACTATATCCTAAGAATAGTGCATGAGACTGGTAATCTGAAAAAAAAAAAAAAAATCCTGTGCCTCGGTGTCCTCCGGTGCTCCTAAAGGATATCTGCAAGATTTCACAGACTGGAGGAAAACAACCAATCAGAGCCGAGCTGGAGACTTGCTGTCTCTGAGCAGCTGTCAATCACTCGTGACCTCTAACCAAACGGTCAAACTAGGCAGCACTGATCAAATATGAATCAATCAGTGTTTTCAGAATCATCTTGTAGTGTACTGTTTAGCTGTAAAATGAGAAAATGTGTGACCCAGAAGCCATGTTGAGAACAGAGGAGGAAATACCAAGCACCGCCCACCAGCCGGAGCACAACCAATAGGATCGCTCAATAGGAACGCTCTCTCTCTGAAATGACCTGTGATTGGCCAATTTTTTAAAGCCTGAAAACAGAGCCATGAGGAGGTGCAGAAGTCGTTTTCTCTCAGAACACTTGAATTACAATATGTTGAAAGGTTATTATGGAATTTTTGTCCAGTGATGCCAAAAATATTCTGCCTACTGCACGTTTATAATGTCTATTTTCTATTGAAGAGAATAGAATAATTGAAGAATTAAGACTCAAAAAAAGTATACTTAAACTTAGATATATGCTCTTTTAAATCCCTACAACATCTGATTCTAAACACTCTGACTACCTTAAAAAAAACATCAGAACTGAGTGATATCTATAGAACTTGCAAAGCTTTACAATACTGCAAGAACAGGAGAGTCTTTATTTTTTTTTTCATCCTTTTCAGTCTAATGGAGAAAGAGAGACAGAGAAAACACAGCGCCCTAATCCACAGAGCACACAGACCCCTTTCATAGGAGTGCTGGGGGAGACCTTTATTTGTCCATTCCTATCATGGAGAGAGCGGGTTTCAAGCTCGGCTAGGTCTGAGCTGGAAGATTAGATGAAACCAGAGTGTTTTAAACCGCTTCTGTGGCCGTGGATTAGAGTCAGCCAGTCCCGACTGCACTCTGAAACAATAAGGAGTACAGGTGGCTCGGTGGGAGAAGGTGCATAGCATGTAGAGCACATTGAAAACACAAAAAAATCCCCCCAAAAATGAAAGCAGCAGTATGTAGGATTGAAGTAAATATGATTACAAAAAAAGTTATTTTTTATAAAACAGTCACTATATCCTGACAGTAGTGCATGAGACAGGTTATCTGTAGAAAATCATGTTCCTCTGTGTCCTCCGGTGCTCCTAATGGTATCTGCAAGATTCAGAAACATCTTGTAGTGTACTGTTTAGCTGTAAAATGAGAATGTTTGTGACCCGGCAGCCATGTTGAGATCAGTTGAGGAAATACCAAGCACCGCCCACCGGGCCCGCCGGAGCAAACTTTCTCATTTTACAGCTAAACAGTACACTACAAGATGTTTCTGAAAACATTTGAGGAGAGAAATAGGCATTAACGTAACAGAATATTAATTTATGTTTGAATAGCGCTGCCTAGTTTGCGAGTGATTAACAGGTGACTCCATTGATTGAACAGCCAATAGGAACGCTCTCTCTCTGAAATGACCTGTGATTGGCCAAAGAGAAGAGGCTAGATTTTTTAAAGCCTGAAAACAGAGCCATGAGGAGGTGCAGAAGTCTAGGTTTCTCTCAGAACACTTGAATTACAATATGCTGAAAGGTTATTATGGAATTCTTGCCCAATGATGCCAAAAACATTCTGCCTACTGAAGCTTTAAGGATAACACTCATTTAACTTTAAAAAGCAGAGAGGGAAAATACCTCACATACACCTGAATTTATTTGGGCAAGTAAATGTTAAGATGTTGGCCTACGCAGCCTTCATCAGGGACACAACCCGGTCATAATATGTTGTGTATTCCTAGAGTGCAGCGCATCAATTTGAATGTACATGTGAACCCGCTTCAATTACATTCTCACCTCCTAGACATACAATACTCAAATTATACTAAATGAGACACACAATATTTGGGATTTAGAGTGGTGGATGGTTACCAGTGTATTCATAGTTCATTAATGAGCTATGACACACATAAGTACTTAATGACATACATGAAAAGGGTGAGTCTCAGTTGTAGAGCAGCGCTGAGTTCAAACCAATTAGTGCAAATGGAGGTGGCAGGACGGTAACCCCTCAGCAGGAGGTGGGAGAAAGTGTCTGCTGCCCTGCCTGGACAGATACCATGGCCTACATCATCATCAATTATTCCAGGCATCTCAACTTACCCAGTGGCAGGGAGGGTGGACGGGACAATGCCAGGGTGCACTTGAGAGCTGGAGCCACGGTCTCCCCGTGGGTCCGAGGAGGAGGAGGAGGAGAGGGTGGGGTGACAGGGTTGGGGTGTGTATACAGTATCATCCATCCAACCCAAGAGACTTTGCGTGGTAAGGAAATCCCTGGAATTCCACTCGCACTCCAGCCACCCGGCCGTTGGGGGGGCAGTCAGGTCACTTTACAGCTCATCACCAAATTAGAAAGGCTGCGGGTCAGCCGGAGCAGCAGCCAGACCACAGACAGATAGAAATAGATGGGAGTGCTACTGTACGGTGCAGTCTGCTGGTGCTCATTCACCACCATCACGCAGAGGTAGAGGACTCCGCTGTACACCTTGGAGGGCAACACTCCAGGGAGGAACACTAGACAGTGCTCTTAAGTCCTCCGAGACAGACCGTAAAGTAATGAACACATAGCGTGGACACAGAGAGCTACTGTACCAAGAGACTGAGGAGCAAGAGGAATTTTCTTTACTGATATACAGGGCATAATGTATACTGTGTCTCAAGTTGTTCTAGTCATAAATCAGAAATACTAATTAATTGATTTAAATAAATTGTGAAAGTGTATAAGGGCTTATGACATTTTGATAGATGTTTATGATGCCATTCCCATGCTCTATTATATCTCATAAGTTGTTGCAGCAATTTTTTGGGTTGATACCATTTGTTACACAGATTTTAACATTGCTACGGCGGTGGCTAACAAGTGACAAAATGAGACTACTAAAGGTCATCACACCGACTCGTCCACCTTTACAGCATTGTTGTGTATACTCGCGCTCATGCGAAAGTGGTGTAGTTCCTTAGCTTTTTACTTCTGGCGATTGCATTTACACTTCAAAAATCATAAAAGCGATGTTCATTTCAAAAGTGTCACTTCATCTGTTATTATCTTGCTGAACAAAATATGTAAGTATCATAAACGTGTGTTTGCCACAGTGTATTTTCTGCAATAATCCAAAACCCAATGGAAGACTCCCATTGGCTTTTTGTTGAGGGAACCAGGGCGATGCTAACTTCCCGGTTGGCCTACAAAAACATGTCATCCCTGGAGTACTCTATATGTCACTGCAATGAATTCTGGGTGACTAGTCACCCATTAAAATGGGTGTAGAAATTTGTATTGTGTTAACATTTTTGATCTTTTCTAGCAAATTACAGTGGAAACACATTGATGTGATGTCTTCTATGTTCACATGTTATCCAATAAGAAAAAACACTACCAAACAAGATGGATTGTCCTTTCAAGGTCCCTTTACGTATGGCACTCAGTTGGACTCTAGAAACGAATGTGTATGAGCAACTTTATGTCTCCCTGATACTGTATGTCTACGTGTCAGTGGACGAGTAAGCATTAAGCTATCAGAACAGAAGGAGAAGATACAGCGTGTGGGAGTATGTGTTGAATGTGCAGGTATCACAAAATGGGATGGTGAGGCCTCCCCGGCTCATGTTTTCCTTGGGCATCTTCGCAGGTGTGAATGGAGAGATCTCAGGGAGGGCGAGGAGTGACTGGCCCATCTGTCACTTTGAGGCATAGAACAAAACAGGATTTAGGCTAAATGAATCAATATGTAGCTGGAAGGACATGCAGGCACTATCAGCACCACTAAAACATCCTCCCTTGGAGCAGTGAAGAAGGGGAGGCACCCTGTGTCTAAAGTTAATATTCTTATCAGTTCTTTTTGAAACTCCTCTTGAATGATGACACTGTTTTCTCATGGTCATGTCCACTGGGAGCAGCAGCCAAGGATATATTATTATCTCTGACCCATAATATTACATTCAGGAGTAAGCGTCACCAATTAAACTCAATCTTTTGTAATGCACTTACACATATATGTGATGAAACAATTTGTCTCAATGTCTCATGCGAGGTTAAAGGCGTTCTATAAACAGTTGATGTCACACTTACTGTATGCATACATTTTAATTATTATCTTTAAAATTAGTAAGGGTTTTGTTTCATTGTGTTCCCTACAAAAAAATTATATGTCTTCCGCTTGCAGGAAAAAGTTGGTAGCTAATAGAGTGGTGCAGGGATGACATATTTTTGTAGGTCAACCAGGAAGTTAGCATCGCCCTGGGTTCCCTCGACAAAAAGACAATCGGATTTTTCAATTGGATTTTGGATTATTGTAGAAAATAAGCTCTGTGACAAACAAACATTTATGATACTTACACGTTTTTGTTCAGCAATATAATCTACACAAATGAACACCACTTTTATGATTTTTGAAGTATGAATGTAATCGCTGAAGTAAAAAGCTAACTATAAATGCACTACACCACGGTCACATGAGCGCGAGCATAAACAACGAGGCTGTAAAGGAGGACAAGTCGGCTTGATGACGTCTCATTTAGCTACTTGTTAGCAACCGTCTTTTTTAAGACAAGCTTCAAAAGCTTCAAAATTCACGCGTGGGATATTTACTGACGTATTTTATATCATAGAACAAAACGTTAAAATCTCTTCAGCTTGTGTTAACCACAGACTTTATTTCAGGCATCTATCTAAAAAGCCATTCAAAAAACCCATTGACTTGCACGAGGGAACCGGAAGTGCTAAAATGCTAATTTATTTCCGGGTTTTAGGACTCATTCCTGCACCACTTGTAATTACAAATTGGATTATTCTATTATCTACCAAAATACAAAACAAAACAAAGTGCCTGCCAGGCCACTATCACTGGTAGTTAAAATCCAATACACTAATCTGGCAGATTTTTGTTTGTTTGTATCTAGTTTCACTTTCACGGCAACAACCGCTCAAAATATGTAGCCTAACACAGCAACAGTAGCTAATTTAGGTTATTTAAATGATGTGACAACAATGCTAGCAGTGGGGTTCAATCTTGGAATAATGCGAGACTGTCAAAAAGTTGAAATATTAGGAGGTTGTCCTTTGTAGCCTACAATTGGCACGCAAAAAGAGCCAAGATTAAAGCGGTCTAAAAATGCCATTGGGTGGACAGAACCCAGCTCAGTGAGTCGAGAGACTCGAGACGCATGCCATGTCTCCTCTTCCACTAGATGCCTCGACATACAGTAATGACCACTCTTCATGTTGCTGCTGCTACTTCATTTGTCATACAGGATGACATTAAGGCCAAAGGTCACTTTGCAAAGGCTAATTACTGAGCCGGTTATATATACACTGGTCTCTGTGCGTGTGTGTGTGTGTGTGCGTGTGTACCAGAGTTTGGCTGTGACAGTGACACTCCTGTTACACAAGCATCTGAAAATTTGTTTTGGAAAGACAGGCCAGAGGTATAGCTCTCCACAGCTTTATTTTTAGGGAACGTCCATGTGTACTGAACGCAGGCTCACAGTATACCCACACCATGCCATTCAGACACGCAGTATGTGTGTGTGTGGACATCCAAATACAGGCCATACGCAAGAGAGCTCACGTTGCCGACACACCCACGCATCCACATTCCCACCTGCCCACACACACACACCACCTCACACAAAACATACCGTGCAAGCCATCTCTCACCAGATCAGTGACCAACAAATAAACACAGGCAGGCATAACTGTGAGCGCCAGAAGCAAAGCCAGCAGATACACACTGCGTGCAGAATGTGTGTGCGTGTGTTTGTGATTCATTCAGGAGCAGCTCTTCCCACCACACAGAGCTTTTAATGGCTAAACAGGAAAGAGAATCAATCAGAGAGGCATCGACAGCGGCCGGAGGGCGAATCCTGCACGCAGTCCATCTGCATCACATATCAAGACGGTCTCTGCAGCTCAGCCTGTGTGTGTGTGTGTGTGTGTGTGTGTGTGTGTGTGTGTGTGTGTGTGTGTGTGTGTGTTCTTACTACATAGACAGGGCCATCGGCAGGAATCGTAATCTGCGCCTTTTATACGTTCAGCTCAGGCCCAGGCAGTTCCTTACATCTCCAGCCAGATGTTTTGGCAGCAGAGTGGAGAGCCATCACGGCACTGGAAGGCACTTTGATTTATGTGATGTGACTCAGACTGATAACACCAGAGCCCCAGAGCAGACACAGTCAGAAGGGAAGCTGTCAAGTTGGTGTTGATACTGATTCTGCTCTCTGCTAGTGTTTGGCAAAAACCTTTAGGAAGTGTAATGGAGTAGCTTGTTATTTCCTGTGCTAGAGGCTTGTTAAGTTGATTATCTCCATCAGTACCAGAGTTTGATCATTGTGAGGTTTGGAATGTTAAAGCTATCAATCATGTGTAATCATATTTTTTCGTTTCATAAATGAAGATTACCAAATAAGCCAGGCCTACTTCTTTTAAATAATTAATGGGTATGTATCCCTCCAGACTATCCTGTTCTGAAAGAACTCAAACACTGTTTTTGTTTATTTCCCCCCCCCAAGTTCCTCCTCACCAGTCCTGGAGTACTGATGTGAACAGGATTCATCTCACATTTACAGATATCGAATGTTTTACAATTTGCCACACTGTAGGCTGTGGCTATTGACAACCAAAAATGTAACACTGAGACCTTTGTCAATCTCAAGTATTTGCACACTATTCCTGTAGTGCCCCATTATTCAATCATTTAAATTGAAAAATTGGATTAAAGAAATGAAACAGACACCCTGAAGTACTTAAACTACAAAGTTTAACGAACAGCCAAGTGGCTGTGAGGATGTACTTATGTACAGCGGTGTGATAAACTAAATGTCAACATCACTATGCTAACATGGTGATGGCAGGTAATCTTTACCATGCTAACCATCTTAGTTTAGCAAGTCAGCATGCTAACATTTCAACACAGTCTCACGCCAGTTCATGAAATAGTCGCGAAATTTAATCTATTTGATTTGTGTACATAGACACGAATTTCCCTTTTTTTCGTGACGCTCAGCACAACTTTCAGCGTTGTTTTCCTACGAATGTCCAGCAACACGTGACGTATTTGACAATTTCCGCCCCAGTCTACTAAAAATAAAACTTCTCAGTTAGGTTTAGGACTAGATCGACTTGGTTAGGCTTAGGCAACAAACTATTCAGTTAGGTTTAGGAAAAGATCGTGGTTTGAGTTTAAATAACTCCGGAAATGCCGTAACTTACGCACGGAAGTTACTTGACAAAAACTACTTGGTTAGGTTTAGGAAAAGATTGTGGTTTGGGTTAAAATAACTAAGATATTGTAATTCAAGTGTTCTGAGAGAAAACTAGACTTCTGCACCTCCTCATGGCTCTGTTTTCAGGCTTTAAAAAAATCTAGCCCGTGGCGCTGCCTAGTTTGACCATTTGATCGGAGTTTGCGAGTGATTGACAGCTGCTCAGAGACGGCAAGACTCACAATCACAGGTAATTTCAGAGAGAGAGAGAGAGCGTTCCTATTCAGCGTTCCTATTGGCTGTGCTCCGGCTGGTGGGTGGTGCTTGGTATTTTCTCACCAGATCTCAACATGGCTGCCGGGTCACAAACTTTCTCATTTTACAGCTAAACAGTACACTACAAGATGTTTCTGAAAACATATGAGGCGAGAAATAGGCATTACAATAACATATATTGATAATATATATCAATATTGATTAATATTTGATCAGCGTTGCCTAGTTTGACCGTTTGATCGGAGTTCGCAAGTGATTGACAGCCGGCTCTCATAGACGGCAGACTCTAGATCAGCTCTGACTGGTTGTTTTCCTGCAGTCTGCGAAATCTTGCAGATGCCGTTAGGAGCACCGGAGGACACCGGAGGAGAGGCACATGATTTTTTTTCAGATTACCTGTCTCATGCACTACTGTCAGGATATAGTGACTGTTTTATAGAAAATATCTTTTTTTTTACAGCTTAATTACTACTGTATTACATTACTATGAATTAATTGAGCAACTCATCTAACTGATCAAACAGACAATGGTTAAGAGGTTGTCTGAGGTGTAACAACATAATCATAATTCAGTCCAGATGTTGTGTGCCAGACATGTCTTGTTTAGATCCAGACATCAGGGTGTGTTGTGTTGCTTTTTGCATGCAGACCGCTATTGCCTCAATCGGAGTTATTTGGCATGCATATACTGTAAACACAAACACTGTCCCTTTGTTGTATGCCGTCATCAAACATCAGCTCTATAAATCTCTGTGCAGCTTTCAGAGGTAATAAAACAGCTTCCTGTGTGGCAAAAGACCTGACTAAATGATTTAGGAGTTGAGGTTGCTGATCGTAATTGCTCTCTTAGTGACGTCTGGGGATCAAAACCACAAACTATGACATTGTAGCACATCCTTTCCACTGTTGGCCACAGGCACTGGTATTCTTTGTAAGGCTGTGGTTGACTGGACCGGTCGCGATAGGCCAAACCTAACCGCAGCGCTAGCTCCTTTTTCGAACACCCAGATAAAAGCCGCCGTCGCAGCCATGTGTATTGAATTTAGAGTGTTCCTGAGGGTATCCTGTTCTTATCAGGGGTCAGATAAGCTCATTTCACAGGCCCTCACCTCTACTGGGCTACCAACAGGAACCCACTCTGACAAGAGCTGACCTCATCTACCTTTTCTCAGTGTTTGTGGTTGAACGAGGGGTCAAGAAGGGAGGCAACTCGATGACTGAATCTTTCTAGGAGCTACAGCAAAAATCAAATATGTCGTCTTTGATACAAACGAGACAACCTTGACATTCCTGATGGGGAGTATTCAGACTCAGTCACAATCCAGCACCAAGATTAAAATGTGTCTTTGGACTCCCCACAGAAGAAAGTGGTGTCTGTAAACAGTGTACAGCACACGAAAAGAAAAGTGTCATCTCAACACCCTTGTTCCCGTGGTTGTTTTTGTGAGCCTGTGCCATTAGGCTTAGTGCACGGCTTCAGCAGGTTCTTTGAGCTAATTGTCTTGAACTTGGGAGGCCAGATGAGAGAGAGAGCACCAACATCTAGTTGGGAGACTCACCTTGGCTTACCAGTCTGAGGGCCCCTTTTTTTTCTACATCAAGCCTCCTGAGGACCCCCTCCCCTTCCAGGCCCTGCAGGCATCTCAGGCTGACAGCTCTTGAGCCAGATACTGGCAGTACAACAGAGCAGTCATAATTGGCCCCTATTCATTTCTCAGCGATAATCCTCACCAAGGTTGAGCCTTTTCTGTTCCTAGCGTCATTTTTTCGCTAATGTTTACACAAGGTATGTATCGGTTTCTCCTCCTCCTGAGGCTTTTGGCCGCGGCGGCGGGGGTTGTATACCCAGCATGTGTGTCTTAACGTGAGTCTGAGGGTTCTGCTCTTCCAGCGTGGCTGCTAGGGCTCAAGACCTGGAGTGACAAAGGCCCCGTGAATGTCTGACTCACAGACAACTGTCAGTGTTCAATGGGCTGGCTTAAAACGGCGCGTAGAACCGAGCGCACCCTGACATGTTGACATGTTCTACTAAGTGCATTTCAAGGTGGATTTAGCCTGTTTGCTCCATTGTGGAGGGACAGAGGAGACACAATTGCTTAATGGGACTGACTATTCTTGAGATGGCGGGTGAACTTTACTCCCGCTGTCTGGGTTAGGACTGACACCACCGGCTTCATTCTCAGGGTGAGTGAGGCCGCTGTGGATCCTGAGGAGGTTCAGGGGTTTCAGAGAGCTCTGTCCTTAACCAAACAAACACAGTGGAATTTCTGCCATTGTTGGTGCAGAGGGTTGAGTGACAGGGCTGCATAGCAGAGCTGCCTGTCAGCAGAGACGAGTCCGGGTCAAAGTGTGACCACCCCTTGTGACACCGCTTAATATAGAAGACTGAGCCATGGAGCATATTTTAAGATAAACCTGTACAGATGCATATTTACATTGACACGATCAGTGGTTCTCTGGACGCCCTTATATTTGCTGTGAAAATGTTATTCTCCGACTCAACAATTTTAACTAATTCTCTTTAAAGGAATAGTTCAACATTTTGAGAAATACATATTTGTTCTGCTGCTGAGAGATAGAGGAAAAGATTGATACCACCATCACATCCGTATGGTAAATATCAAATGGCAGCAGCCAATTCCCCGTTTGTAGTTTTAATGCTGAGCTAGGCTAACCTGCTTATGGCTGTTCTGTAGTTTCATATTTACATGAGAAGTATTAATCTTCTCCTCCAATTCTTGGCAAGAAAGTAAATGAGCATATTTCCTAAAATGAAGTATTCCATTTAAGTGGCAATCTCGAAGATTTTCATTTAAATAAATATCTGTTAAAAGGAACAGTGTGTAGGATTTTGTGACATCCATTAGTGTGGTTGCAGATTGCAACCAACTGAATACCCCTCCGCTCACCTCCAAAAATGGCAGCGTGCCTCAGAAAGCTCTGCGATTCCCGTTCCCTACATACATTGTGTTTTTACAAAATGAACACAGCCCAGTGAAAAGGAACTCTTTACTCACACGTGCTGTATGCTCATGTGTACATGTACACATTCATGTGTATGAACACACATGACAGATGCATGCAACCATGCACCAGTCATTTATGAACAATAGAGCACTCAATCAGTGGGCATCATTACTTTAATAGTGACACTGTGCATTCCAAAGTGTTATTACTTTACATATAAATTATGTATAACAAAGCTTTAATGGACAATTACACTTCTCTATTTACAAAGGTGGCGGCCAGGTGACATCAGGCCTGCACTCCCCAGTTCTGGGTTTTAGTGCAGGCCATCATTAGCTGGCCGACCTGAAAGGTGAACCCTGACCCCCCCACCCCATGGGGCACAGCTGAGGCTAACTGGTCAAATCCGGGCCTGGAGTGACAACAATGAACAGATATCGTTCATATTACACAGATATGTCATTACAATATATAATAATTAGGGCTGTCAATCAATTAAAATAGTTAATCGTGATTAATCGCATGATTGTCCAAAGTTAATCGTGATTAACTATGGACATTCAAAACTACATTCAAAATGTACCTTAAAGGGAGATTTGTCAAGTATTTAATAGTATAGAGTGGGCAAATGTGCTGCTTTATGCCAATGTATGTATATAGTTATTACTGGAAATCTTAATCTCCAAAATTTAGCATAAGTTTGGAGCGTTATTTAACCTCCTTCGCTACAAGCTAGTATGACATGGTAGATTTTCTAGTCTATGATACCAGTATCTTCACTCTCTCTTTTTGAAACTGAGCCTGCTACAACCTAAAAATCGCAAGTTGCGTTAATGCGTTAAAGAAATGAGTGGCGTTAAAACAAATCACGTTATTATCGCGTTAACTTTGACAGCCATAATAATAATATATTCATTTTGTGCGTGTGAGCAGCCATACTGTGTATAAGATATAGAGCAGATGAGAAAACGCAGATGGGAAGTGGAGGGTAAAAAGCAAACAGACATTACAGTTACAGTGATGGACTCAATAACTTCCCTCGCGTTGCCTCGGGCCCAGCCTGAGGTCTCTGAAGTGGCTCGTTAAGCACAGGAACATAGACTCAATTACCCTGGGCAAACACGCCGCTACCGCTCCGCGTTGTGTTGGTTGGCTGGTTGGTTGGGTCTGTCCGTCTCCCGGTCATCCTCACCCTCACCCCCCTGAGCCCCCTTCCACCACCCCCTCCAGGCCCCTGCCGTGCAGCGCCGCAGCATGTGAGCCCTCTGTGCTCCGAGTGATAGAGTCAAGCTGTTCCTGCTGAGCGGAGGTCAGGGTCCTTCAGTCAGCACCTCGGCCCTGAACAGAGCACACAGGAATCCCCCTTCCCTCCCTAACCAGGGCCGCTCTCTCTCTCCTCTGGCCCATGCCCAAACAAACCTGGTACCTCTCTCTCTCTCTTTTTCCTCTCTCCATCTCCTGGCACACTGTCACTCCCCTCATCGAAATCATTAATCAGACTGGGCAGATTAGACTTCAAATAAAAATAAACTACGCCCAGCAGCCTCCTCTTAGGTCCCCCCGATTTCTGTAGCAACCCTCTTTATTGACAGCCCTCTTCCTCCTCCTCCTCCTCCTCCTCATCCTCTACTTAATAAACCCAAGATGTCCAGTACAGCCAGCAGGTTGAACATTTGAGCACTTTGGCAAACTGTGGGGGCCTTTTACTGCTTTATTGATATAAACAACTTGCCTTATCTGCAAGGGTGATGACTCTTTAGGCCTAACCTGCCAATCAATGTAAATACACAACAGATAACCCTTATCAGTTTGGCACCAATAAAGCCAGTCTGCTTTCACCCAAAAGCACATATCTTTTATAGGGATTAAAGGGATTAAATGTGCAACCTGAATGTATTATGTTTTATCCAATGACTACTTCATCCTGTCTTCCAATCTTGGCTGAGGAAAAAAAAAAAGGGGGAGAATTGGAGGGCAACAGTGCCACCTTTGGGTGAGGCTGAGTAGTGCAGTTATAGCAGAGCTCTCACTGCACTGTTATCAAGAGGTAGAGTCGCCCTGTGGCATCCACGCAGCTTTTGACAGCACGTGTTTGTAGTCCCGCTCTGTTTTCTTCATGCATTGGGATGTAGAGGGGCATGGGAGGAAAAGGAAGGGGTCTGCTGGGGCCGAAACAAGCCGGGGCTCCCTGGCCAGGTCTTAGCTGGCTGACTGACAGGCGGCCCACCGACTGTTTGTGTGTGTCCATGGGAAATGGGGCGGTGTCGCTGCGGCGACGGCCCTGGGGCCATCCATCAGTGTCATGGGGGGGTGGGTTGTGGGGGGGTGTATGGTATGTGTCACCTCCAAGACTAATGGACAGGAAGTACAGCCAGAGAAACAACAATATTTGCAGAATATATATATATATATTCAGAAAAACGTTAGAGGGTTCGGTCCACGGTTCTCGTACGATTTCAACAAAACCCTGAGCGCAGGCCGTAATCCTGATTGATGAGCCTGTTTATTTAAAAGACGCTCACTCTGCGGCTACAAGTCCCTAACCTGATCTATAACCCTCTGCCTTTAGAGCATACACTCACAGCATGCGTGTATATGGAATAATCATAGTCTTGGTTATCACGTGATGTGTCACTGACACTAACCTGGTCAACCAGTGATGATCTGCATGACTGGCCAATGACGAGACTCTGGTCCCAGAGAGAGCGCTGTGAAACTGGGGGCAATTTTGGGGGCCATAGAAGGAGAGGGACAACGAGAGAGAGAGCAGGAGAAACCCAGGCTGAACTTCTAACTACCGCCTAAGAGGGACCCCGCGTGCTCATTAGTGTTCAGAGACCGAGATGCTTAACCTCAGCAGCCGGTTACAGTGGCGTCCAAGCCGGACCGCTTGGTGACGTTGACCTTGATCACCTCCTCGGCGCAGGTTGGATGGATGCCTACCGTCTGCAACAGGTGGGAATATGTTGCTCCACACCTGAGACAAATACAAACACACGGGGAGGTCATTCACGTTGATTTCACTCACACTCTCATGACTGACAACTGTAGAAATTGATCTACTGAAATGGCCTGTGTTGAACAATAAAATATTCTAGATATAATAAGCGGTTTCAGTCCAAAATGGCGGCAGCGGCTGTTGTAAAAAAAACAACTCTTTGCTTCCATACTCTTTGGTGAGGTTGCAGATTGCAACCAACTGAATACCTCTCCGCTCACCCCTCCCTTTCCGAGCCTGTCGGAGAAGCTACGCTGGTCTTCAGGTAACGTTCAAATGCAAAAGGCTCTCTCTAGAGCCAGTGTTTGGTTTGTCCGTTCTGTGCAAACATGGCGGACTCCATGAAGAGGACCCGCTCTCTATGTAGATATAAACGGCTCATTCTAAGCTAACGAAAACACAATGATCCTTAGTTTCAGGTGATTAAACACTAATGAAAACATAGTTATGAATATTATATTCCATTTCTGCCAATAGATCCCGCTGAATGACCTTTACTTTACAGATTAGAAATTCCAAAAAAGGGCTTGCGTCCCAGAACTGGACCTCAAGACCAGGTCTCAGCCCCTTTGTACAGGCTCCTGTGAGTGATAAGATATTCTGGTGAATTTGAGATCACAGCCTACACATTACAAGGCACAGACTTTGCTTTATAATGGTCTTCATTTTGTCTCTTGCAGTTCTTTATGTTATTAGTATTAGAAAAATATTTATAACAAATGACAACTTAAAGGTAGGGTGGGAATGTTGAGAAACTAGCAAGAGAACACTATTTTTTTTAAAATTTCCCAACTGAAAAACCCAGCGCAGTGTTTCCAACAAATGTATTTACACAACACTACCGACCCTAGCTTTAAACTGCTCTCTCACTGATGCAGTTAGCTCTGCCTTTGTGGTCCTCAAAGCAGGCATCCCATCATATGGCAAAGAAAGCACGAGTTACCCGTCTAAAACTAAACTAAAACTAACATATAGCTATATTTTTTTAATTGGTGTCTCACATTACATTTGAATGTTTGGTTTGCTGTAAGAAACAAGCTGGAATGTATCGCTCACTAAATGCGTGTTGAGGGAGAAAAAGCAATCAGGGGCAGTCAAAAAATCCAACAGAAATCGGCACATCTTGGTGACTTTGAGTGAGTTAAAACAGATCAACTCAACACCGCAACTGTTTGGATGGTTGTTCTTTAAAAGAAACATAACACAAATGTTCCTTAAATAAAATCTAGGATGTGTTAAACTTACTGGAAGCCCAGAGCAAAGCCCTGCGTGACTTCTCCAGCGTTTGGACCGGTGAAGTGCAGACCCAGGATCCTCTGCTCTCCACCGCGCTCACATATCACCTGAGGAGGCAGAAGACTGGATTTAAGCCGAGGAGCAGAAGTTTCATCTGCTTTTGGCTGTAGCTGTCAAAATAACCATAGAGCAGGACAAGTGGATGCCAAAGCTGACTCGGCACCACTACTCCTGTCCTTCAACTGTATGCATGCACAAAGAGCACAAAAAACTAAGTTATATGGTGTATCGTATGCCAACAAAATAAACCAGCTCAAAAATACCTAAAACAAAAACATCACTGTTCAGTTTGATCTGCAGTTTAACCCTACCTTTATGTAACACTGGCTGGCATCGCGCTCTGCAACAGTGAATTCCAGAGGCTTGTAGAAAGCGTGGTAGACCTACATGGATATAAAAACAGAGGACAAATCATATTCATGGTAGAAAATGATATACAATGTATTATTGTGTTCTCAAATCAATTCTGCCTACAGACAATCAGTACTTCACAGTGATGTCAAAATAGCTTCTTGTGCATCTTTGCTTTAACCAGCAGAGTGATGATGATCTCTCTTAAAAGGACAGTAAACAAAAAATGCTTTGCAGGTGATACGGCACGCATTGGCCCTCAAAGACTTGAGACTTGACTTGGACTTGCAAAAAATGACTTGTGAGCATCTCTGCTTTTTAGTTCATGAATGTATACTTTAACTTATAGTACATAGCCAATGGTTTATGTATTACATAAAGTGGCTTGCCCCTTTTGCTATTTTACTTGATGATTTGTAATGAGATTAAAATAAAAAAATAAAATGTGTTGTTCTTGCATGCCTCCACGGTGAACGGATAATCCCAAAAAAGAAAAGAAAATTATTAATGAATTGAAGTAAATTCATATCAAAACGTCCTTGAAACTCTCACACACTTTAATAGGCTACTCTATCAAAAGTAAGCACAGCTACAAGTCAAGTATACCTTTCTGTAGGCCTATAAGGCAAGAATATTGAATTCTACTTTTCTTAAGTATATCTCGAACAAAAGATTAAGTACAAGTAAGCCTATAAACTTAGTATACTAAGACTTTTCACTATACTTGTCAGTATAAGCCAAGTATATATTTTGACTTTTCTGCATACTTGTCAGTATAAGCCAAGTAAAATGAAGTATACTTTTGTTACATATATCTCTGATAAGTACATGAAAAGTAAACTGAAAGTATACTCTCTTATTTTAAGTTTAAAAGAAGTGTACTAATAGCAC
Source organism: Sebastes fasciatus (assembly GCF_043250625.1). NCBI lineage: Eukaryota > Metazoa > Chordata > Actinopteri > Perciformes > Sebastidae > Sebastes > Sebastes fasciatus. The sequence continues at coordinate 5,295,191 of NC_133800.1, forward strand.
ACTTGAATAAACTTCGGGGCAATATAAGAATTAGTTTTATAAGCAAATTAAAAGCCCATTAATGTTAGAGATGAATGACAAAATGACTCATTAAATCTAGTATCAGGGCGTGGCTCCCAATTGACTGTATTTTGGTTCTGATTCTAATGACTGTCTCTCACTAACAATGCAATTGCGAGACCTTATGAGCACTACTTCAAACACCCTGTATACAATCTGAATGAAAACAGTGTTTGCTCACGATAGTGATTGATTTCAAACTCCTCACTGAAAACGTGGGTTTTATTCTACGGGGCGAACGTGCCGATACAAGTTGTGAGGGCCGTGCAGCTGTCGGGGGGCCGGTGCTACAGCTCCTCCTCAGATCTAAGCGTGCCTGTCATCACCCCGTACACACCTCAATCAGGCCTCCTGCTCGGCCGTCAGTCACAGCAAGGAGCCCCACCTCGCTGGCTAAACCGTTTATCGACGGCCTCGTGCAGGTGTTGCCGGCGAGCATCTGGTACACCGCTCACGTACGCAAGCACGTTAAATACTGAGCTGCTCGCTGTTGCATTGGACGTGCGTGTCAATGTTTGTTTGGGGGTTATGGGACATTGTATGTTTTATGCAAGTTGATGGTAATAACACGACACTAACACTGTCTTTGTGCATGTGTAGCATGTAGCCATTAATTTCTTGGTAAAGAATCTAAACTCATAAGTTACAGTCACAATTGTAGACCAATGCTACACCAGTTCTGTTCTGTTATATTATAAAGAGGCTGCCATTTGTAATTAAAAACATAATTCCTTCTAGATATACTGAGATTAGCTGTTTCATTAATCTCACAGTAAATTGAGGACTTTTATACACCTCCTACAAAGTACCCTTCTACACAAAAATAAGATGTCAGGTTACAATTTTCACCCAAATAGGAATTTTTACTAAATTATATATTATACATAATATATTATATAACCTTTTTTTTAAAGAAAGAACATATCTCATTATATCATATGCTTTAAGACTGTTTTATGTTATGAGGCATTTCACAACATGCCACTAACACTACCAAGTTATGAGTTCACTTAGGCCTCCTCCTATTTAATGTGAGCTTTTCTGGTGTGTAATTAAAACGTTATGAATGGGGCTGTCAATCGATTAAATTATTCAGTTGCAATTAATCACATGATTGTCCATAGTTAATCGTAGTTAATCGTGATTATTCGCAACTTAATCATAAATTTTTTATCTGTTCAAAATGTACCTTAAAGGGAGATTTGTCAAGTATTTAACACTCTTATCAACATGAGAGTGGACAAATGTACTGCTCTATGCAAATGTATGTATATATTTATTATTGGAAATCAATTAACAACACAAAACAATGACAAAAATTGTCCAGAAACCCTCACAGGTACTGCATTTAGCATAGAAAATATGCTGAAATCATAACATGGCAAACTGCAGCCCAACAGGCAACAACAGCTGTCAGTGTGTCAGTGTGCTGACTTGACTATGACTTGCCCCAAAACTGCATGCGATTATCATAAAGTGGGCATGTCTGTAAAGGGGAGACTCGTGGGTACCCATAGAACCCAAATTGCTCCCAAAGGCATAGCCATCGGTGTTTGAATGAGTATTTAGATTAGATCCTGATGGGCAAAGTTGGCACCTTAGCAGCCTCTGCCATCAGTGTATGAATGTGTGTGTGAATGGGTGAATGCTGACATGTGACACAGGTGGAAATGCACTGCTTACAGCTGTACTACAGCGACACGTCTATCTCACCTCTATGCCGTCTTTCCCGTGCCTCTTCTCAGCCTCCTCCTCAGATAGACCCACACAGCCGTACTCGAGGGGGGTGAACACTGTAGTGGCCACCTGATGCACACAGACATGGACACACACAGAACTTCAAGCTACTACTTCAACAATTAGACAAGTAATCGATTAGTTGTTTGACATAAAATTGGGTATTATGATAATTCAATATTTGTTTAAGTCATGTATTATGGAATACTTTTCACTATGCACTACAGAGCGCCACATGAAGTCATTCCTGCCTGTGGCCATGAAACTTTACAACTCCTCCCTCTGACTGTCTCTGAGTCAATAGACTGGACCTGGACTTATCTCACCCATCAGCTGCAATAACTGTACACTAATTTGTGCAATAATTCAACCGTGCAATACTGTCATTAATACTGCATTTATACTGTACATTTCAAGAAATTTGTATTTATACCATTCTGGCATGTATATTCAACACACTTAATAGATGCCACTTCTCAGCATTTTGTATTTACTTATTTGCACTGTGGTTATTATTATTATTATTATCTTAATGCAAATATTTGTATATATTTCTTTTACATGCATTGTGTTTATATTGTAGCATTATGAACATAATTTACATTCCTTTATTTCTATTTTTTCTTACATTTCTTTATACTTATACAAGAGCAACTGTTAACGCTGCAATTTCCCCCCCAGGGATCAATAAAGTTTTTTTATTCTGATGATTACTTCTTGTTGTATTTCAGTACCATTGAATGATTCAAATCTATTATAGAAATAATTATATCTTTCAAACCTATTTATTTGACATCAAAACTACATCAAACTAATTGGAGTATATCAGTCTTAGAAATCCCCCCTGACCTCCATGTGAACATGAAGATACGCTATAATAAAACCTATATTAAGACTTGCAGAAGAGTTGAATGCAAGTAAACATAACATGATGAAGAACGATGACATTTTGGAAAATGCTGGTGTGTTTGTGCCAAAGACTCATCCTGAAAAGAGGCTGGAGGTACATTAAGATGTGAGGGGTAAATGAGAGAAATCAACAGAGATGGTTAGAATTTATCTCAAATTAAGCGCAAAGCTAAAGGCTCAAAAATCAATGCGGGCTCAAGCTGGAGGAGAAATTATCAGCCTCTGAGTGAGTGTGTGTCTTACATTATCGTAGTTCATGAGTTCGGTGCTGTGACCAGCCAGTCTGCGGGCGAGAAGCTTCCCCGCTTTGATGGCCGTTGGGGTTAATTCGGGACGACCCTAAAACGAGACACAATTGAATTGACTTCAGTATATGAAACACATAAGATCTAAGTCTGCGTCTTAAAAAATTAATTTACCTTGCTATAAGTAACAGAAGTTTAAACCATTTGGTCGTCTGTTTTCAAACATTTGTGACTACACACATTAATGCCGAAATAGTGTAAATACAAACACACAGACAAGTTGGGCAATGAGTCCGTGACTGACATAAGTGGCAAGTGCTAAACATTTAAACCATCTAGTACACTCTGTGTCTGTGTTTTGCCTTTATTGTTCTGGATGTCTGCCAAAAAAGACAAACACATAGTCTTGGATACGCACACACGCACATGCATGCACACACACACACAGCTGAACGGTGCAGGAAACAGAAGGGCTGCGGGGCAATTCTAAAGGCATGACTTCAACCTGTTAAATTACCACCGCACATCCTGTTGTCCAAAACATCTCCTGCACCTCTGCATGTATGTGGATGTGTGCTCTGGTATTCCAGTAACTGTCATTCGTCATCATAATGCATTTCTTGGCACTCTTCTCTGAGAGGGAAAAAAAAACAACAAAGCACTGGACAAATTGAGATATCAACCCTCCCTTTTTAAAATAAAAAAAAGCCTCACTGCTGCTGTGACAAGCTGACAGACGTATTGGGGCGAAGCACAACTCATCAAAGCCAACTGTCAATCAAAGAGAGTGTGTGTGTGTGTGTTAGTGTGTGTGTGTGTGTGTGTCATGAGGCCTGGGAGGCAGGAAGGAAGCACACAGCTGGTCGTGGTGAAAAAACAACACTGACATTACAAGCAGCAGGTAGAACTAGTATTGACATGGCTGGTTCAGACTGCAACACACAGTGGCAATGCCAGTGGTTACATGACTTAATACTCAGTCGTCTGCCAAGTACTCGCTAGTGGATAATACGCTTCGTGTGTGTGTGCACAAATAAATGCCCTACTTTTAAGATAATGGTTATTATTTGGTGTAATAACTTTGTTTTAAGGGCTGTCAAAGTTAACGCGATAATAACGTGTTACTTCAAATTTGTTTTAACGCCACTAATTTCTTTAACGCATTAACGCAACTTGCGATTTTTAGGTTGAAGCGGGCTCAGTTTTAAAGCTAGAGTGAAGACACTGCTATCATAACTAGAAAACCTAAGGAATCCATTGGTACCAACCATGTCATACTAGCTTGTAGCTGCAAAGGAGGCTCAATAACGCTCCAAACTTACGCTAAATTTTGGCGAGGAAAAACTGTCATGACCATTTTCAAACGGGTCCCTTGACCTCTGACCTCAAGATGTGAATCAAAATGGGTTCTATGGGTACTCACGAGTCTCCCCTTTACAGACATGCCCACTTTATGTCATAGTCAAGTCAGCACACTGACACACTGACAGCTGTTGTTGCTTGTTGGGCTGCAGTTTGCCATGTTATGATTTGAACATATTTCTTATGCTAAATGCAGTACCTGTGAGGGTTTATGGACAATATTTTTTATTGTTTTGTGTTGTTTATTGATTTCCAATAATAAATATATACACACATTTGCATAAAGCAGCATATTAGCCCACTTCCATGTTGATAAGAGTATTAAATACTTGACAAATCTCCCTTTAAGGTACATTTTGAACAGAAAAAAATTTGCAATTAATTTGAGATTAATCGCTCATTAAATATTTTAATCAGCCCTACATTGTTCATTTCTATACTTTGTCAACTTTATCAAATGTCATCGGTTTGTGGCAAATGGAAGGGTTACCCCTTCGATACTTTTTTACATATTGAATAAGGTCAGAAGAAAATAAAACAAATGATTGATTTTACAATCATTGTTATGCTTTTTACCCATATAGCAGTGGGGTTTGTGGGACCCCAGACAATGAGGAACTAAAGCCAGTGTCAACAAAACACAAGGTTTATCCACCACTTTACATCTAACACTACAAATATGTATGACCTAAATTCCTGGTAAGGACCTACAGAGTGTCTTAGTGATAGCACACAGGTGTAAGGGAAATGGGAATACTCTTTTACAGGAAGTGTGGCCTGGATTTGTTCATATTGGTGGTTATTTACCTCGTGTTGAGTATCAGCTGGAGGTCAATGTTTATTTACCACCGATATAACATATATAAAGATGGACGGCATGACAGCTCCCCAAAAGTGAAGCCAAAACATCTTGATCACCTCCTAGTGGCTGGCTGCAGTATAGGTCATAAAGCCCTTTTACTGAAAAGTTTGGTTTTAATCACTTATTTGATGCCATAAAAAGGCGGTGAGACGTCGTGATTGACAGTTGCTCTGAGTGAAGTAATCGTGCAGCCGGAGGCTCGGGAATTGTACGAGAGAGGAGATGTAACTTCAACTTTCCATAACCGTCACAAGTCTGTGTAATAGAACGTGTGTCAATTTGATCATAAATGTATTTATAGAGATATTATGGTTAGCGACCGTGGCGCTAATGTAGCAGCTAGGTGGTCCTGCTAGCAAGCTGTGGCCGTGCTCGTGCACCCCCCACCCCCCCGATCACTACAGTTCAGACTCTGGCTCCAAATGAAAGGAATGAAATGTCAAAATGGCACCTCCGGTATCGGGGATATTTTGGTTTCACTTTTGTGGGAGAGGCATCGTTCATCTAGATATACAGTCTAGGATGTGGACTTGTCACAGCTTGTCACAGCTTGTCACAGCTTCTCACAGTATTCGATTTCACAGCCTTAACTGACAACGCCTACCTCGCCGATGTCACCAAAAGCGTAGATGTTTGGCACCGAGGTGGATTCGTCATCGGCCACAACTATTTTCCCCGTCTCCTTTTTGAGTTGCACGCCGAGCTTGTCCAGGCCCAGGGCTTTGGTTTCTGGGGCTCTGCCTGAGGTCAATGGAAGGAAACAACACAAGGAGAATATTACATTACCACTCAGGAGAAACAGAGGTGTGGGAGAGTAGAGGGGCTCTCTGTACAGGGCTCATAGCACATTCTGCAGAGGTTTTAAAGGGGACATATCGTGCTCATTTTCAGGTTCATACTTGTATTTTGGGTTTCTACTAGAACATGTTTAACATGCTTAAATGTTCAAAAAACATTATTTTTCTCATACTGTCTGTCTGAATAAACCTGTATTTACCCTCTATTTGAAATGCTCTGTTTTAGCGCCTGTCTCTTTAAGCCCCCCTCTAGTTTTTCATATGTCACCTTTAAGACATTCAGGTTTCAGGAGCAGTGTCCCAGTCAGGATGCTCCTACACATTATGCAGCAGGATAAAGAAACACATTCTGAATTTCTACAGTGAAAAAAGATACCAGGAGATATTGGGTTTGGGGGTCTTCCCCCAAGAAAATTTGAAGGTGTTTTACTTAAAACTATGCAATTTTACATCATTTTGCACCATTATTATTACTAGTTAAATGATTATTTTATTATTTACACATCTCACAGCCTTCATCTGAACATGTAATTCTTCTGGAAATGTTTGCCCTAAAAGTGCAGATTCAGAAAACTTTTTAAATAATGTTTAAAGATGTAAAGATGAACAGTTCACTAATTATTTTGGATGTGAACATTGTATTGAGAAATTACAGCATCCTCGTCCTCCCTCTTCCTCACCCCCCCCTCCCCCGTGTCGTGCATCGGCTCGTCCAGATGCTCCCCACACAGTTTTTATGTTTATTCAAATTAAAATTTTGACTAGATGGTGGAGCCAGAGGAAAAGTAAGGGGATCACTAAAGTTATTAAAATGTATCCTCTAGAGACCTTGAATATCTGTAGCACATTTCACTGCAATCCATCCAATAGCTGTCATGATATTTCACTCATGTCGTGCCTAAAATTACCAAACATTTACCGCCACCAGCCTCTCGAATGGGACGATTTGCTGCTTTTCTCTGATTCATATCATTGTAAATTGAATATCGTCCAACAATTGCCAGCTCAAATCTTAAAACACCAGTATCAGTGTTCTACCAGTGTTGGCCTTCAAATACAAATGAAGCTCAAACCCTAATTCAGAATTCTTAAATTAGAAAACAACAACATCTGGCCAGCTGAGAAAGAGAGCTCGAGAGGAGGGGGGAAACTGATGAGCAGCTGGGAATCGGCATCTCATTGACCCCCCGGGACACCCAAAGGTGTGATTTCTGACACTTCCTGGGGGACGGCTGACTGATGCTGTCGACACAGAGTCTCTATGGTGATGGGCATGGACCGCTCGGTCCCCCCCCCCACCCCACCACAGCTCCTCACAACCTGCCTGGGTAGCATAATAAACACCGGGCCCTGAGCTACCCATGTAGATGCTATCGGACAGCAAAAATAACAAACCCCCGAGACCCTTTTTCCTGGCTGGAGCCGAAGAACAACGTCTTCCCCCCCTTCTCAGACCGGGGGGGGGGGGGGGGGCTACAGGGACCTGTCTAGTGCTCCACAGCATGGGTGGTTGAAGGCGATGCAGAGCTCAGAGAAGGACGAGAGAAAGGAAGTCAGGCAGTCATGACCAATTCCCAAAAGCAAGACTTCTAAATATTTTCTTCTCCTATATGTCCACAACTCTGGAACAGTCTGCATACACATGTCATTCTCTCACTGGTGTCATTTCTAGTGAATTATGGTGGAATTTAGCTATTGACATTTTGAAATTGAATTTTGTTATCTGTATTTTGTTGTTTCACTTCTGCATTAAAAAAAAGCAGGACTATATACAGAATATCCCTTAGACTGAATACTAGTGGTGGGTGATACTGCCACATTCCCAAAAGTACATAAACTATTTATAAAGGGTTTAGAACAGACAATAATGACATTGTCAGCTGTTAAGTTTTAATGAAAGAGAAATGTATTCAAAAGAAATTAGAGATATATGAAACATATTTGCAGATTCTAAGAGTTAAAGATTTGTTAGATTAAAATGTTATCTATGAACTATTATACCAAACAAGTCAAAAATATTGGCATTGTATGTTTCTGGAAATCAGGGGATACGTTGAATGTCGACATTTCTGAACCCAAATTTTTTTTCGTAAACACGTTTCATATTAGCCTTGTATCCCACTTGCAGAAATGCACAATACCACGCGGTTAACGTTGTGAAACGATTGGTTAGGCTTAAGCAACGAAACTACTTGGTTTAGGTTAGAAAAAAAGATCACGGTTTGCGTTAAATAATAACGTACCAACGTAACTACCTTAAATCATCAACAAATGGCCTTGGCAGGCTTTTTTACGTAAAGTTACATAATAAGCGTAACAATGTTACATAACAAGCATAATAGCGTTACGCAAAACAGCGTTACGCACAGCGTTACACAAACAGCGTTACACAAACAGCGTTACGTGTGAAACAACGTTACGTGAAACAACGTTACGTGAAACAACGTTACGTGAAACAACGTTACGTGAAACAACGTTACGTGAAACAACGTTACGTGCGTGAAACAACTTTGCGTGCGTGAAACAACGTTGCGTGAAACAAACGTACAATGCCAACATTTTTTCCTGGCGACTGGGCGGACTTTACTGTAAATGTAAATGAACTATGAAGCCATTTGTAAAAGAAAAGGATTATATGAATCTGAAAATCATTTCACGAACCCCTGGGGGTCCCCGGTCCACACTTTGAGAATCACTGACATTGTCAGCAATTAGCTTCATCACATATATGAATATGAAATGGATTTATTTTATTATATTATATATTAATTCTATTCATTGATTTACTATCAAACAATATTCACACTATACGCTGTTGAAGGCCATGAGATGTGGGTGAAAGCTCCTGGAAAATTTTTGTAAGTGGACCTTTTTTTGGTCAAACTACCATTTCCAGGGTCAAGAATGAACAAACACATTTATAAAGTTTTAAACCTGCCCGTGAAGGATTTATACATGTGTTTATCTGTTAATAAATGCTTTATTACATGCTGTAAGATGTGTTTGTGTTTAATCATATATCAATAAATAGGATCACACCTATGCTATTAATAAAGCTATAATTGATGAAAAATACATTGATAAATGTTCTTGTATCTGCTGATAACTACATTATAGTGTGTTATACATGTTTTGTGAAGTGTTATTATATGACCTCTAAATGCTAAAATAAAGTGTTTCATTAGTCTGGGTTTAAATGAAGTTAGTGTCCTATAATGGTCTTCAGCCTGTTGAGGCTTTACCTCCCTGACAAGGCTGAGACATTAAATACTTGACATTTTTTGCTTTGAAAATATTGAATTTCAGCATCAATTACTGTAAAAATATCAATGTTGGCCGATATCAGTACGATCTGAGTGGTAAGTATAGACTTTCTCTTTACATATCTGGCCTTCCTGTCTGTAGCTCCACTCACTGCTGTGCTGTAGCAGTGACCACAGCTCCATTGTACGGCGACGACACAACAACAGCGGGCTGGCTGATAAGGGACTTGGTTGGAGCTGGGAGACACACACACACTGTGGTCCAACAGATAGGCCAATCTGATTCTGAACAAAGCCTGTTGTGACATTAAGAGGAAGCCTCTAGACTGCTAGGCTAATTAGCCACAACAACCCTCCACAAGTTGAAATGAGAGCTGGACGCTTATCTGATCAATCAAATGAACAAAGACAAAAGGGAGAGCAATGTGAGGGGGGGGGACACACACTGTTTTTCTAGAGGGAATAGATCGTACAGGATGCCAAAAAATGATTACGTGTTCAGGCCAAAAAAGATTTTAAGATGCGAATCGATAAAGAGCTCGCTAGCTATAGAAAAAACGTATACCGTCTGCATAATGAAAGATGTCAAGGGAATGAGAAATGCATTACATTTATTCTATAGACGGTTTGGTGTTAAAGTATCACCACTGTTCCCTACTGTCCACCAATAGGATGTGTGCAGTGCAACCCAAACCTTAACCTACAGTCACCACCATCACTTTTAATCTTATTTTTAAATTTATCTGAGTTGAAGGGCCCTAAAAAACTATTTTCTCAACCAGCTCTTTACTGTGAGTGATGGAAACCTACAAGAACACACTATTTTCTGACAAAGTTAGAACTAGTTTGATTATTTCATAGAAGACATTTTTTTATTTGTGTTTTTCTCACTGGTTCGAAATGGGCGGGGCTCAGTTGGAGACAGGTGATGCTGTGTACCTCTGTGCATCAATCAGACTTTAGCCACATTTGAATCAAAATGTGATGACAACTGTGCTGCAGTCAGCACTGTCTATTAAATCTGATCAAATTATTATCTGAGTTTTTGACTGTTAAACTCTTAACAAATAAATAAATATAAACAATACCTAAAGGTATTCTTTTTTTTTCAAACTTTAATTAATTGAAAACCCCCCCGAAAGAATCTATTGGTACCAACCATGTCATCCTAGCTTGTCGGGGAGGAGGACAAAAAACGCTCCAAACTTATGCTACATTTTGGCGAGGAAAACCTGTTATGGCCATTTTCAAAGGGGTACCTTGACCTCTGACTTCAAGATATGTGAATGAAAATGGGTTCTATGGGTACCCACGAGTCTCCCCTTTACAGACATGCCCACTTTATGATCATCACATGCAGTTTGGGGCAAGTCATAGTCAAGTCAGCACACTGACAGCTGTTGTTGCCTGTTGGGCTGCAGTTTGCCATGTTATGATTTGAGCGTATTTTTTATGCTAAATGCAGTACCTGTGAGGGTTTATGGATAATATTTGTTATCGTTTTGTATTGTTAACTAATTTCCACAAATAAATATATACATACATTTGCATAAAGCAGCATATTTGCCCACTCCCATGTTGATAAGAGTATTAAATACTTGACAAATCTCCCTTTAAGGTACATTATGAACAGACAAAATGTGTGATTAATTTGAGATAATCGCGATTAAATACTTTTAATCGACTGACAGCACTATTATTTAGTGATAAATAATTAATGTTATAGAAAAATACTAAAAGATTTAAAACCACATTTTTAAAGGCTTTTCAACGAAGAATACGATTTTTTTATTTTTAAATTGGACATTAACATTTTTCATTGTAAGACTCAGCAAGATCCCCTCAGGCCTTTAGACACAAACTCATACAGTGAGCATTTATCAGTACATTGATAAGCTCTAAAGGAAAAAGGTATGATTCTTTCAAAATAGAACGTAATACAAGAACTAATTTTTAACTTCATTTTTTTTCATTTTTCAGTTTGTTTCATCATAAACAAAAACTTTGCTATGCCATGATAACAAAAATTATTTTTATTTTTATTTTTACATACTGTAGTACTGTTCAGCCAGTATTTGGTTGTGAATGCTGATACTGCAGTAATTTGGAACTGATATTCAGTCACTCGCAGTAACCACACTCCTGCCCCAAAACATCTTTTTAATAAGAATAATATAGAAGTCTATTTTTTGTCACTTCAGATGTTATTTCCCATTTTCAGTGCAATGTATAGTGTTTGCAATCCCTCGGGGTAATACAGACAGAGAGAGCAACATTCAGGGATGTCATCAGTAACTCGAGACAGGCAAATGTCTTTTAAAAAACACTAGGAAATGTTTTGAAATGACATCCTTCAGTACTGTAGAGCGCAGAGAGGAAGAAGACTAATGTGCCCACTGTCTGCATGCAGACAGGAAGCGTGGAAATGTTCTGTTTCCTGGTGTGTTTCTGCTGGCACACCTGGACAGGGGAGCGGCCATGAGGCCAGGAAGGAGCAAGGGGAAAGGTGGAGGGAGGCAGAGGCGTGGAGAAGGATGTGGCAGGCAGCGGTGATACTGTCCCCCGGTCCCCTCTGGCCTTTAATAACTCCACAGAGGCCTGGGACCCGGCCTGGCCCCTAGTGTAAGGTCACAGTAAAGGGAAGTGGCCTTGTACTCATAACTCCTGCATGCACACATCAAAGAGCGGAGGCCACTTTGTTACTGGTTCTCACTGAACTGTATGGGAACAAAAGCTGTCATGGATATAGCTGGGTCCTCGCAAGGTTTGAGCTGGTAGCACTAACACAAGAATACTGCTGCTGGCGTTAGGATTTAAAGCTGCAGTAGGCAGAATATTTTTGGCATCATTGGGCAAAAATTCCATAATAACCTTTCAGCGTATTGTAATTCAAGTGTTCTGAGAGATAACTAGACTTCTGCACCTCCTCATGGCTCTGTTTTCAGGCTTTAAAAAGTCTAGCTGGTGACGGGAGACTTTGGCCAATCACAGGTCATTTCAGAGAGAGAGCTATCCTATTGGCTGTTCACTCAACAGAGGCAACTGTCAATCACTCGCAAACTCTGATCAAAGGGTCAAACTAGGCAGTGCTGATCAAATATGAATCAATATCAGGTTACTGTAATGTTCATTTCTCACGTAAAATGTTTTCAGAAACATCTTGTCGTGTATTGTTTAGCAATAACCATAAATTGTGGTGATTAAGCTGATGAAAACATAACTAACACATAATGTGCTGCATTTCATGTAAAATGTAATGTGAAATAGACTTAAAAAACGGCTTAAATATTCAACAGTTTGGTGCACTGCGGATTGGAATCCATAATAATTTGGTCTTCCTCTGATGAATATAGGAAACATCAGGGTTGCAGCATCTCACGCATGTCCGAATACCTACTGACCACTCATTGCAAATATCATTCTCACCGGCAGTCTCACCACTGAGACGATGTGGGAATTGAGCCACAGGAGGGAAGAACAAACGTCATCTCAGCTGCAGGGTCACGCACATCCTTGTCGCGGTCACACGCATAGAGCGAGAAGAGGAGCCTCTCCCCACGAAACTCAAAGCGACAGTCTGGGTACTGGAAACTCCTGGTAGCCAGATTTTCAGAAGCACTCGTCTTTGAAACCACTCAACCCAAATAAGCCGACGGCGGTGGCCCCGACAGATGTTCCCTCTATTGTTACTAATACTGCTGGTGGAACGGGAGTAGTGAAACGATAGAATAGAGAGTGGATCAATGAGTAAGAGGAGGAGGAGGGAGAGGAGGCGGAGGGCTGGTGGTAATGGCAGGCAGAGGGCCGCGGGCAGGGATGGCAGTGACAGATGCGAGGTTGGTTTCCGCAGGGCTGGCATGGGCAGGAAGGCCCAGAGTGGGAGAACAAAGAGGGGAACGCGGTGACCCTGTGCCTGGGTGCATCCTGCCCCGTCCTGCCCCTCTCCAACCAGAGAGCCAGAGAGCCAGCGGCAGGGGTGATTAACACTTCCCATCACTCAGGCTTTATTACTTTGTTTTCAGCTTTGATTCCTCTGCTATCTGCTGACACTGCACTCTATTGAGGATGACAATGAAATTGATGGTAGCGGGGAGAACAGTCATACTGGTGTTTTATTTCAGTAATATATATACAGTATATGGGAAAATATATGGCTGGTGTATTCATATGTAATACCTGGAGAGGTTTTAAAAAATAGGGGATGAGGTGGTAATAACTGTACTGTGAACTGCATCGATTCACGAGCAATTTAACAAACCTGCAAGGTGGAGTTTGTCATAATTCAGGTATGTTAATATCTGGTTTATTAAAAAAACACTGTGGAAAGGTGGCTTCGTAATTTAAAGGAATGTACCGGATTAAATAATTCAGGATCAAGCATCTGTGAGAGCTGTATTTTGGTCTTTTGGGGGAAGGTCAATTCAAGTCTCAAGACAATTGAGACAAGTCAGAGCCATGTCTCTATTCAGTAGAGACAAGTTATGTCACAAGTAGGGCTGCCAATCGATTAAAATATTGAATCACGATTAATCGCAAATTAATCACACATTTTTTTCTGTTCAAAATGTATCTTAAAAGGTGATTTGGAAATTATTTAATACTCTTATCAACATGGGAGTGGGCCAATATGCTTTCTTTATGCAAATGTATGTATATATTTATTATTGGAAATCAATTAACACAAAACAATGACAAATATTGTCCATAAACCCTCACAGGTACTGCATTTAGCATAAAAAATATGCTCAAATCATAACATGGCAAACTGCAGCCCAACAGGCAACAACAGCTGTCAGTGTGTCAGTGTGCTGACTTGACTATGACTTGCCCCAAACTGAATGTGATTATCATAAAGTGGGCATGTCTGTAAAGGGGAGACTCGTGGGTACCCATAAAACCCATTTTCATTCACATATCTTGAGGTCAGAGGTCAAGGGACCCCTTTGAAAATGGCCATGCCAGTTTTTCCTCGCCAAAATGTTGCGTAACTTCGTAGTATTACTTACCCTCCTTTCGAAACAAGCTAGTACGACATGGTTGGTACCAATGGATTCCTTAGGTTTTTCTAGTTTAAAAAACTGAGCCCGCTACAACCTAAAAATCACAAGTTGTTAATGCGTTAAAGAAATTAGTGGCATTAAAACTAATTTGCGTTTATGCGTTATTGCATTAACTTTGACATCCTTATTCACAAGTCTTAAACATACAGTATGTAGTCAGTTGCAAGTCTTAATACAATAACACAGATCAGAACATTCTTTCAAAGCTATGTTAATAGTGTCATCTTCAAGGTGTGAGGCTATGCAAGAAATGTCTGACAATGTCTTATTTAGTTTGTATTGGTCCTGGATTTCATCATGCACAGTACAGGTCAAGTCTTGAGCCCTCATGTTTGTGACTTAAATCTGACTCGTGTCCAAGTCTCAAGTCTCAAGTCTAAAGCTTTGTCATCTCCTCTACTCAAGTGTCCAGAAGCAACACAATGAGCCCCTACCACCTCAAGATGTTGTACTGTACTCTATTTAAACCTGACCCCTGTGACCTCCACATGGACGGGGTGAGAGAGGGTTCCTCAAGCACAATACCAAAATATTCCATTCTTCCTTATCATCATGATTTCAGGATTTGACCCACACAGCAACACACTCACCAACTGCCCATAACACGGAGTCGTAGGTGTCCTTGTGTTCGTTGCCCGTGTGGGTGTCGCTCCAGGTCACCTGCAGGGCTCCTGAGGAGAGTTTGTCCACTCTCTTTGGGACACACTTCCATACAAACTTGGTCCCATATGCGTCCATGTAGTCGGTCACTAGACCTGCTATTTGCTGCATAAAACCAAAAGAGAATATTCAACTTCAAACGTGACAAGAAAAAAAAAAAAATCATGATTATGCAGAATACTCCGTTTGTAGTGTCAGGGAGCAATACCTGATCAAACCCGCGGAGGGCGATGCTGCGGACCATCACTGTGGTGTCCAAGCCCATGCCGGTGAGGAAGCCTGCACACTCTAGAGCCACATCTGAGAAACACCAGGTTGAGGACTGCACTACTTTACAATAGCAGAAAGTAGCGGCAAGCACAGCTCCAAATCTTGAACACTATTGGTTGCCCGGTTGTAGTAAGAACAGAAGAAACAAATCACCAGCACTTACAGACAAATGGTAAATGGACTTGTATTTATATAGCGCTTTTCTAGTCTTCCGACCACTCAAAGCGCTTTACACTACATGTCAGCATTCAGCCATTCACACTCACATTCATACACTGATGGCAGAGGCTGCTAAGGTGCCAACTTTGCCCATCAGGATCTAATCTAAATACTCATTCACACACCGATGGCTATGCCTCCGGGAGCAATTTGGGGTTAAGTGTCTTGCTCAAGGACACATCACATGTGACCCGGAGCAGCCGGGGATCGAACCACCGACCTTCCGATTGGTGGACGACCTGCTCTACCCTCTGAGACACAGCACATATAAAGGGTCTTTCTTAAGTTTATTCTAAAGCCCAGAATAGACTAAGAAAGACCCTTTATCTGTGAGTGCCGGTGATTTGCTTCTTCTGTCACTACTTTACAGTAGCACCTGATGTGTGGCCAAAACACATACAGACTGACACGCTTGGACAACAAGAAAGTAGCTTAAAAAGAAGGGGGAAGTTTACCAAATGGCCGGTACATAATGTATCTCAAACTGAAACCAATCTGAAAGGTCTCAGTGTAGCACTGCAGATATGTCTCCATGAGTTTAAAACAAGTGTTATTCAGAAATACCTTTTGAAACTGGTCTGGTGCCAATGTTTTGATTAAGTTCATTACTTTACTATACTGATTACCAGAGGACTATATACGGTGGCTCCATTTACAAGCTCTCTGGCAGACAAAGGATACAGCTGGCTCCAACCACAAGCCTGCAAAACACAAATAAAGAGAAGCCGTTATCCGAGCTAATAATACAATAAAAATACATTTCATCATTTGTGCAGCACACTTTTTGCCAGATAAAATAAAGCGAGTCCAAAGTAGAAAATGTTTACTTTAAAATCCTAGAATTAGAGAGGCGATGAATTACAAAACTGCACAACCTCAGAGGGAGGTGAAGACGTGTGAAGAACATGTAGAAAACGGGGACAGTAAAAGGTATATGTGTGTGTGTGTATGTGTGTGTGTGTGTGTGTGTGTGTGTGTGTATGTGTGTGTGTGTGTGTGTGTGTGTGTGGTCCAGGTGAATCACACTTCTAATCCAGTCCTGAGATCTGTAGAGTTGAGGAGGACTAATTGCCAGCGTTTAGGCTAATCCCTGCAGATGGGGTGTGCCATGTTCAGGGCTCAAGTCCACACATCAGCCGGCTGAGTGATGCCCGTCACCCGCACGCATGAGGCCCTTCTCTCCCCCTTGTTTTTACCTCTCCAACCCAGACCCCCCTCCCTCAGGTCTGCTCCACCTGACAGCTCGAGCCGCCTGCGGCACATCCTGCCCTCGTCCATGCTAACACAAACCACTAAAAGCCCCGGTGCCCGTTCTCTCTGTGTCTGTGTAATGCACAGCTGCAC
This sequence comes from Sebastes fasciatus, assembly GCF_043250625.1. Lineage (NCBI taxonomy): Eukaryota > Metazoa > Chordata > Actinopteri > Perciformes > Sebastidae > Sebastes > Sebastes fasciatus. Next base: position 5,311,979 of record NC_133800.1, read on the forward strand.
TTAGCACGTATTGTGAAGTGGCTTAAAGAAGATTAGGCAAAGAGCTTTAGCTTGATGCTGCACTTTCATCACTGAGACACTGTCTCCTTTCCCCTCGCCCTTCTTCCTCCTCACTGGTCTCTGCCATCTCTACAGCTGCTACGTTCGTCAGCTAAAAGATGATGCCGTAGATCCTTTACAACCCTTCTGACCGCTTTCAACAATGGTGACATTTAGGGGGCAGGTTTTAGAGTAGCTGAACGAGTCTCTCAAGCTGCCTGGTCATGGAAATAAAAACGGATGTATGCTACTAAAGGCCACCTACAGACATTCCGAAAAAAAATATGGGGACGTTTTCTGTCTCAATCTCAATGTTGAGATACATAAAATGAGCTAATTCAATTATAATATAAAATGATTTCAAATGGAATTATTTCATATACATATTACTTTACACCATATTACAATTATATTTTATTTACTAATTATTTATATGATTTTTTTCATCAAAATGCGCCTGTCCCACACTTCTGAGTTCTTACCGAACTACAATACACTGAACAAATACCATAGTAAAAAAAAATTTCAAAGCCAAACAAGTCAAGTTCCCATAGAAACAGAAGTTAGCAAGTAAGCACATGGATGACAGGTCGGGCCGCCCACATAGGTGACCCTCAGGATCAAGAAAAACAAGGTTAAGATCACTTATTCTTTTGAGGTATTTATTGTGTGCCCTTACCATACGTCGTAGTAATTGTGTATTTTGAACTAAATTTAAAAAATAATTTAATATCACTGTTGAATTCATGTATTTTAGATGCTAAGAGTCAAATCTCTTAGCGATAAGGAAATATCTGTGATAAAAAAAAAAAAAATTTTGTGTGTGAAGACTGACATCTAGGGTTACGGTCTAACTTTTTCAGGGTGTGGAGAAAATCATGAAATCCCCTATCTTTAGAAAATGTTTTTATATCAGTATTTATAATGATGCACAAAGCTTGATGAAAATGAATTTAAATGCCTTAAAAATATTATAGAATTAAAAAAACAGGAAAATGTATCAAATGAACGTTATTGTAATGTTGCCGTGAGGACATTTAGTAAGTAACAAGTGATTAAAACCATAAAAAATAAACATGTTACAAATTAAAATCTTAACCATTATACACTTATATATATATATATATATATATATATATATATTCTGGTAGTTCAAATTTTAATACATAGGTTTATTTTTTTTAATTTAGTATTTGGTAGAGTCAAAAGTGACCATAGTTGCAGAAACACCCACCTATATTATCTTATAATAGTGTTCATCTGCATACAATGTACACTGTAGGTGGCCTCAGGGGAATCTGTCTTGCTTTAACCATTGTGATTTGAAAGTGTGGGGAAAGACAGTAAGTCAGCTTACAGTATCTTCATATGACCAGCTGCACAAAAATGTAGCAACATCCATCCATCCGTTCCCTGCTTTGATTTTCCATCTATGTTTTAGACAAACTGTAACAGTCAAAGTTTTGAGGCTGTCTAATAAAGGGAGCCACTGTGAATGTGAGAAAGAGTGAAGCTGTCTAGTCCATATTTGTGGTTAATGTTTCATACAACACTGGACTCCCAACACACAACAAACAGAAACGTGATAAAAGTCCTGAGGTTTGGCTCCTGATGGTGGAGTGGTAGTATGTGGTTGGGAGCTCAAGCCAAGACTCCACTGAACCCACAACGCCTGTTAACCTTGGGTAGTTCTTCAGAAGCCCCAACACAGATAAACACTCCTCCTGTGTATCTGTCTGGAATGTTGGTGGTTTTGTTGCAAAGGCTTGATGTGAGTCCAACACTTAGATACTTTTATCTAACGTTGCTGAAGGCATTTCAGTTCACACACACGTTTAAGTCACTGTTTTGGTTTTCAGTAGGGCTGTCAAAGTAATGCGATAATTATTAACGCAAATTAGTTTTTAACGCCACTAATTTCTTTAACGCATTAACGCAAATCAATCTTTTGGAGGTTGTAGTAGGCTCGGTTTTAAAGCTAGAGTGAACATACTGCAGGCATGTGAAACCAGAAAACCTTGTCGTGAAGGAGGTGAAATAACGCTCCAAATTGACACTAAATTTTGGCGAGGAACAACTGGCATAGCCGTATTCAAAGGGGTCCCTTGACCTCTGACCTCAAGATATGTGAATGAAAATGGGTTCTCTGGGTACCCACGAGTCTCCTCTTTACAGACATGCCCACTTTATGATAATCACATACAGTTTGGGGGCAAGTCATAGTCAAGTCAGCACACTGACACACCAACAGCTGTTGTTGCCTGTTGGGCTGCAGTTTGCCAAGTTATGATTTGAGCATATTTTTCTATGCTAAATGCAGTACCTGTGAGGGTTTCTGGACAATATTTGTCATTGTTTTGTGTTATTAATTGATTTCCAATAATAAATATATACATACATTTGCATAAAGAAAGCATATTGGCCCACTCCCATGTTGATAAGAGTATTAAATAATTTCCAAATCTCTCTTTAAGGTACATTTTGAACAGATAAAAATTGTGTGATTAATCGCAATTAAATATTTTAATCGATTAAACAATTGTCAGACAAATGTATAGATATATTTTTACATCTCACACCTGAATTTTGATGTATTTCGATGCATTAAGCTGCCCATTAGGAGAGAGGTATGTGTGTGGCAGCCAGTAGCTTGTAATGCTAGAGTGTTCTGTTGAGACCACGTTGGCTAGCAGTGGGACATTTTGTTACGCTGTTCATGGGATTACACAGGCACACGAGTGCATGTATGACCCTGTGAATGTTTTGTTTCTCTACAATAGCTGGGATGTTATATGCTGCAGCCATCTGTGGTGCTTTGCAATAAACTGCTGAAAGATATTCAGCAAGTGAAGCGTGGTCCTTTCGTCCACTATATACAACGCAGCTACGAGTTAGACCCACAACACAAACCCTCATTCAAGTACTGGCCTATCCCTAGACCAGTATCACAGTCCTGCTGGCACGCGCTCACTGCTTTCTCCTGATATCATGATGATGGCTGCCCAGCTCTGGGCTCCGGGTCCCGGGGCCAAAATCTGTCACTCAGGTGTGTGTGTGTGTTCAAAGACCCATTAGACACCAATCACTCGCCTGCACCCCCCTCCTACACCGGCCCCGCCGGCACAAACAACCTCTTGGACCTCACCTGCACAGCTGAAAGCTCTGCAGCACAGCAACATCTCCAGCTCTAGCCAGAGTGTGTGGTTTACCCTTATAGAGGAAGCTAATGCTAACCCACAGCTAGAGGATTCCACTAACCATCACACTCTCACATCAAAGGACTTCCTGAGCTCGAGTGGATAATTCTGCTTCATATACAAAGGTGTTTTGTTGAGTGAGTGAATGCTACAGTGGCAATTGTTACAGTGCACTCATGTTAATTTGTTGACTATAAATGATTTTGTATTGCCACCAAGTGGTCAAAAAGCTGAATAGCATACATATTACATAACAAATACTACATTTTAGATTATAGAAGGAACTGATGGTTCTAAAAAAGATCAAACATTTAATAAAGTGCTGCTTCCCCATTAAAACACAATCACTAACCATCAGTCAAAACAAACTAAAATCTGCATTTAAAAAAGAATATAATTAAAAGCAATTAAAAACGGCCCCAGGTGCAGACAGATACATGTGCAGCTTTGATATCAGAATAGTTATTTCCGCTCATCTGTCACCGTGTAGCAAACAACAACCACAAGCCAGGTATACCACAACCACTAGTCACCGTCTGTGCGTTGCGCCAAGAGGAAACGTCAGGGAAAGACCAATTAACCAGGTGATGACAGGGGCTAAATGGCTGGATTAAAGGGCTTGTTCCGTAAAGGTCAGGATGCACGCCGCTAATCGGAATCATGAGGCGAAGACAGGCTGACAGGAAGGGAGAAAAACAAACTCTGTGTCACCGATGAATGATTACAGTGCGTGACAGTGGGATGTGTCGTGTCAGCGAACGAGGTAGTGAGTTAAAGCAAGGCATTAATGCTGCAGAGGTTCTGTTTCCCTTCGTAGCTCATTGTATAAAGAATGATGCCAACAACACATACTAAAATGCATTCGAGGGTGATATCAAAATATAAATTGCAAAATATTTGCACTGATGTTCACTGTCTTTAATCTAGACAGTTTTCATGTAAGAAAAAGAAAAAGAAAAAAAATACATTTTACTTTCAGTATTGTGGCATAGTTAACACTGCATGTAGACCTTCATCACAGCATATAATCAGATGTAGAGGGCGCTGACTGGGTTATAGCTGCCCTTCCCATTCCACCCTCTTTTTTTTAGAGGGGTAGGGATGGGGGACAGGGGGATGTTCAGGGGGAGATAAAAAGTCAGCAGTATATTAGAATAATTATAGTAGATTAATTTGAGATGCAGCTCAAATTGTTCATTAATAAGAAATACAAATTAATTAATAAATGAATCAATCAATTAAAATAAATTGTGAACGTGTATAAGAGCGTAGAACATTATGATATAAGTTTGTGATGGCTATTCCCATACATGTTGCAGCAATTTTTGGGTTGATACCATTTGTTACACAAATTTAACCATTTTTTTACCACTCGAAAATTGATAAAAATGATCAATAATCCCTCCAAAACACCGCATTAAGACACCAAGACCTCGGGGAACACCATAGAAAAAGCCATGCTGTGATTTAGTATCAAAAAACATTTGACATTTGGAGATTTCTGCAAGAATTACATTTTTTCAGATGGCGAGCACTTTTGTTCTGGAAACTGTTCAGAAACCCCCTTATTGTCAATCTAGCTAGGAAAGCCATCCATCCCCTGAATTCTCTAGGTCTTTAGTTTATGGCTGTAAAGTTTCATGAGGCTATGATTATCCTAGAGGTCACCACAGGTCACTACAGTGAGGTCAAGTTTAAAAAAAAAAAATGGTCTCACTACAATGAAATGGCTACTATGGGGACTAACATCATCACACATGAATATAAATGGGCTCTTTGAATCCACAAGAGTCGCAGCTTTACAGTGATACCCATGATTATCATAAAGTGGACATGTCTGTAAAGGGGAGACTAGTGAGTCCCCCTAGAACACATTTTCATTCACATATCTGGAGGTCAAGGAACCCATTTGAAAATCGCCATGCCAGTTTTTCCTCGCCAAAATGTAGCCTAACTTAGCGTTACTTAGCATTCCTCCCGACAAGCTGGCATTACTTAGCTGTTACCAATGGATTCCTTATGCTATCTAGTTTCATATGATACCAGTATCTAGCATGAAAACTCAGCCTGCAACAATCTCTGGAAGACAGAATAGCTGCCGGGCCCACTGGCGGCCCCTCGCAGTGTTAAGGGGTTAACAATACAATTGAATTTAATGCATGTGTAGGTAGGTGGAGGGTGTCCTCACGTTTTCCCAGGCGACTTTTTCAGCCAGAAGATGTCGTCACTGGTGATGCCGTGCTCCATTGCTCCTGGGATCTGTAACAAGAGTCAAAGCCGTGAGCAGAACTATCCACCTATCAACCAACTATCAGCAAAACAAACAGTTTGCTCTCTAAAACCTCACATCTTTCGTGTGTTAAGTCTTGTACAGTATTAGTGCCATAGTGTAATGCTTCCAAACCACATTCTACATCACTTCAGTGGTTTTGGCAACTCTTTCTCATGTGTTTTGTCTTCCTGGTAACCAATCAACCAAACAACACATGCTGGCAGAGAAAAAGAAAAACATGTTAGTGGGGGAGATGACGACAGCAATGCTACTTACATTTGTCGGGTAATTTGGCCGTCCACCTGTGGCGATCACAATATTCTTGGCAGTCAGGATCATCTGTGTGACAGAGGAAGGAAATGAAGTCATAGCTTTTGTACATATCCTTCAAAAAACAAGGAAATGTCAAATGAAAGCGAGCGGTCTCCACAGTATTCTGCACTCAGGTGATGATGGAAACTCTTTGAAATCACTGAAACAAGTAACAGCACTCTCAGTAAGTATGGAGGTGTTGAAATTAGATTAGATTTTAGATTTTGCACTTCAATTCAATAATTCAACAAGAAGCAGAAAGAAACAGAAAACTTATTTAAATGCTGATTTGTCAATGTACTAATGAGAAAAGAAAAATACAAAGTCACAGCAAAATTGAATTTGTATTAAGACACGGAATGATTCTAAATATTTACTTAAGGGAACTGTATGCAAACATACAGTAGGCTGCAATAAAACATTACACATTGTGTATATAATACCTACGGAAGCCCTGAGAGGCAAGTGAGAAAAAACATTTTGGTGATCCATTTTACAAGTCTGATCTAAATTCTTTTCCCTCCTGTGTTTATGACTTAAGAACAGGTGAACACCTTCACCTTTTTTTGTCAGGATAATTTTTGTGTGTTTGTTGCTGTAATACTCATTTCATCCACAAGAGGCTGAAGCGTTACCTTGCATGGCAGCTGGATTCTCGCAATGTCACGAGATCATGCGAGAATCGTGGGATTTGTGTCCGGCAAGCCAGAGCATGGACCAATCTGCGTCCTGTGAGGAGCTACTGCCAGATACAGGCGTGGCTTAGGTGTGTGAGACGACACAGAGAGGCGACTGTTTGTTCTGAACAACAATGGTGGCTCCTGAAGAGGTTAGCATAGATGCTGTATCAGCATCAGTTCTATCAGATTGAAAGAACAGCAAAGAACGCAACTGAAGGCTTTTCTCAATGGAAAAGATATTTTCGCTCTTTTCCCGACTAGTATCAACAAGTTTAATTGACAGATGGTTCATCCAATCGCTGCCAAGTATTTTTTTTAAAGTGCCTGCCTTTATCCACACAGTTTCCAATGACCGGCTTCTCTGATTGGTTCTGTGTAACAAACTGTCTGGCGGTTCAGGTTAGGTGAAGTGCACCACTACCCCATGTTCTAAATTGGAGCAAAAGCATTCATGTTTTCTTCCAGGTGAGTTTTAATTTCTCCATGCACTCTAGAAACAAGGTACATATATTTTATGTTAGCAAGTTATGTAACGTTTCTGTCATGTCTTTCTTTTGGCAATGTATTTTAAAAGGGACAGTGTGTAGGATTTAGAGGCATCTTGTGGTGAGGTTGCAGATTGCAACTGACTGAATACCCCTCTGCTCACCACTCCCTATCCAAACGTGTCGAAAAAAAACTACAGTGGCCTTCAGGTAACGTAAACACGAAAAGATCTTGCCAGAGCCAGTCTTTGGATGGGCTACTGTAGAAACATGGCGGGGCAAAATAGCGGACTCAGTGAAGAAGACCCGCTGCCTATGTAGATATGAAGGGCTCATTCTAAAGCTAACAAAAACACAATGATTCTTAGTTTCAGGTGATTATACATTAGTTAACACATAATTATGAATATTATATTCCATTTCTCCCTTCTGTGTGGAGTTTGCATGTTCTCCCTGTGTTAGCGTGGACTTTCTCCGGCTTCCTCCCACAGTCCAAAGACATGCAGCTTAGGTTAATTGTTGACTCTAAATGTCCCGTAGGTGTGAATGTGAGTGTGAATGGTTGTCTGTCTCTATGTGTCAGCCCTGTGATAGTCTGGCGACCTGTCCAGGGTGTACCCCGCCTTCGCCAAATGTCAGCTGGGATCAGCTCCAACCCCCCCGCGACCCTGAATAGGATAAGCGGTTAGAGATAATGGATGGATGGATATTCCATTTCTGCAGATTGATTCCCAGAAATGATATACACAGTTCCTTTAATTTGCCGTTAGGGAGTCCTATTTAGAATTCAGGTTGTGGTGCAGTGGTTTTTCACCTGTTCTAAAAGGCACAAACACAGGAGAGATAACAATTTAGATCAGACTTATAAAACGGATCACCAGAATCTTTTTTCCTCCCACTTGCCTCTCAGGGCTTCCGTACATATCTTCAAGCACATAGAAACAAGTATATAAAACATTTTTTACAAAGTAATTTAAACATTTTTTTGATTGTAGTCTCAATAATCCAAATCAGTTTGGGACTGGCTAAATGTATAAATAAATGAATGGATGAGCAGCCCACCTCTTTCCCTGCTTTAGTTAGTCCTTTAACAGTGTGTTCATCCACCAGACTTCCTTTCATGTTCAGATACTTAACCTTCCTGCAAAACAGAGAATAATCAGCTGGTTGCTCCTGGTGGTGCATTAACCTATTGTAGTAGTGCAGATCACATACAGTAACTGCTGTGAATTTACTCGTACACACAGATTTATTTACTGCTATCTTAAATTTGCACGAGCTAACTGTTAAGTAACAACTACTAACATCAATATAACTTCATTGCTTGCAGGAATATCTAACTGAATTATTAACAATCTAAAATGGGCCATTTATTTAATATATGTCCTCATTCATGATTATATTTGTAATGAATCCACTTGTGTGAAATTACTGCTTTGCACTGTGGTTAACAATGCTTCTCTGCTGCTGCTCTCTCGAGGCTAATTGTTAATTAAAAGGAAATGAAATAATATTAGAAGCATTACTAATATGCTGAGTCCAAGCTAATTATCTCACTGGAATGAAAACATCTGAGGTTGAGCTTGGGCACATTCACGCAGAGGTTAACAACACCTGTTTGCCCTCCAGCCAACCACTCAATCAACATGTGGTCGCTGACTATCAATCCTTCAGCTGTGTGCCAACAGAAATGTACAGCCTTCAGCAATATTTCATGTCATACAAATGAGCGAAACTTTAAAGAACATACAGTATATTCATATATACACACATATACGGTATATACATATATAAGGGCTGTCAATCGGTTAAAATATTTAATCGTGATTAATGGCATGATTGTCCATAGTTAATCATGATTAATCAATCAAAATGTACCTTAAAGGGAGATTTGTATTATGTAATATTTAATACTCTTATCAACATGGGAGTGGGCAAATATAGTGCTTTATGCAAATGCATGTATATATTTATTATTGGAAATCAATTAACAACACAAAAACAATGACAGGTATTGTCCAGAAACCCTCACAGGTACTGCATTTAGCAGAAAAAAATATGCTCAAATCATAACATGGCAAACTGCAGCCCAACAGGCAACAACAGCTGTCAGTGTGTCAGTGTGCTGACTTGACTATGACTTGCCCCAAACTGCATGTGATTATCATAAAGTGGGCATGTCTGTACAGGGGAGACTCGTGGGTACCCATAGAACCCATTTTCATTCACATATCTTGAGGTCAGAGGTCAAGGGACCCCTTTGAAAATGGCCATGACAGTTTTTACTACATTTATACTATAATGGGACACAAAAACTGTCCACTGAAACTCCATAAGGCCAATTTCTGCCTCCATTATTGCCTTTAAATTTAAATAAAACAAACATCATCATCGAAATAAATAAGTCTGAATAAAGCGAGCAGAGCTGGTGTCACTTACTTGTCCTGGAGCTGAACTCTGTGACCCCAGTTCAGGGACCTGACGTGGTTTTGAACAGCCTCTGCCATGGTTTCCCTGGAAAACACACCAGATGTAACTACTATACTTTAAACAGACCGGACCAAACTGACACCGACACAGGGGAAAAAGAAGGCTTCATACTGTGCCTGTGTTCACAAGTAGTTACTTTGGATGTGTGCTTCTCTATGGACATTTTTTAAGGATTCATCTATCTGGCCCATGAGCTCATATTCCCTTATGAATTATGTTTATATTTTTTGGAATAAATCATCCAACAAGTAATACATGAAGTGATCAAGAACAGAGTGAAACTGTATCATTTAAAACAAAGAAATAGCATCAACCCCATTGCCATTCAAAAAAATATTTTCCCACCTTAAGTAGCATCTTTGGCCTACTGCAACTACACCACCAGATGGTGCTGTTTAGACACTCATAAACATGCATCAGTCTGTTGTGATTGATTAAGAATACTTTCCCTTTAAGCAGATGAAAAACGTTGGATTGACCTACCAGTCATGGCTGATTGGCCCTGAGATCTGCCAGCCATACTTCTTAGCATCTTTGACTGCAGTGCCAAGTAGAGCAGCCTGGTGCATGAGCTTCTTAGGAATGCAGCCGACATTAACACATGTACCACCGAGACCCCACTTGGTACCTGTTTGGAAAAGCATTTCAAGAAGAAATTAACGACGGTGTCTTTAAATCTTTAAACAACAAAGTCATTTTTTAAATCAACTGGAACAACAGGTTGAGAAAAAAAGTATTTTACCTTTAACAGATGGCTCCACATAATCTAGAACAGCAACTTTCTGTCCCAGCTGAGCGGCTGTAAACATGGATGTATTGTCAGTATATTATTAGAAATACATCACTGTGCAAAGCATAGATGCCAAAACATTAAGGAATAACAGGCACTTCAAAAGATCATCTCACCTTCTTTGGAGCAAGCAAGGCCTCCTGAACCACCACCAACAACCACCAGGTCATAGTCGTACTTCCCTGTACAAGCATATTGGATGATGAATAGTAGAAACAGTAGCATTGATGTAAATAGTACGATTATGAACCTATTAGTTTTGCATTTACCTCACATATACTGTATGTACACACAGACAAAATGGGGGAGAGCGGGTCGGTTGGAACAGGGGGACAGAGTCTTTTTAGCAAGTTAGAAAGCAACTATGCCTATTAGGGCTGGGACGATACACCTACTGTATCTCCCAATTCGATACTATCACAATACTTGGGTGCCGATTCAATATGTATTGCAATTTTTAAGTATTATAATTCGATATTACGATTTATTGCGAATTTTGTTAACTTTTTTAACACAAGAACCATGGAAAAAAAGTTAAATCATACACTTCTAGGGACCTTTACTTTAGAAAATATGTAAATTCATACAGTTAAAATGTATCAATTTTCAGCATGTATGTAGTCAGAGATGTCCTGAAGTCAAATATGATCAGTCATTGTCAGGCATTATTTATTATTTTTTAGAATAACATTTCCCTCACAAATGTATTTTTAATTTATAAGGGACATGTAATGGTTTATATTTCTGGTGAATATAATCCAATACATTTTATTTCCATAAAGATATTTTGTATATACAGTTCCCTTTGTTAACACATTATTTTGAAAACCAGATGTAGTCTGTTTTTGCCTCTGGGATGTAGTTGAGTAGAAGTATATACTCAAGTAAAGTAGAAATAGGCCACCTCGAATGTGTAGGCTACTTAAGAACTGTACTTAGTGAGGCTGCTCTCCACCACTGGTGACTGAGTTGAGTAACGCCATGAAGTGAGCTAATGCGAGCTAGTTTCTAACATTACAGATCAGGAAGGAAGGTTATCTAAGGCATTTAAGGTTACTGTGTCGTTACCAGAGTCTGGGAGATGGGCACACTAAACTACACCATCATAAATCTCATTTTAACTTATCTGTATGTATTTTATATATCACTTCACCTACTACTGGGTAGCTTGACAATTCCCCCTGGGTGGGACCAATAAAGCCTTACTGATATAGGCTAATATCATCATCATATATTTATTGATTATAGTTTGTATAGAATCTGAAAAGTAACTAACTACAGCTGTCACATAAATGTAGTGGAGTAATAAGTACAACATTTGCCTCTGAGATGTAGTTGAGTAGAAGTATATACTCAAGTACCAGTAGGCCACCTTAAATGCGTAGGCTCTGAAGAAATGTACTTAGTCATGCTACTACTCTGCACCGCTGGTGACTGAGCTGAGAGACATCATGAAGTGAGCTAATGCCAGCTAGTGTCTAACTTTATATATCAAGCAGGAAGGTTATTTAAGGTCATTTAAGGTTATTTAAGGTTACCAGAGTCTGGTGAGATGGGCACTTTAACTACACCATCCAAACATCTGGCTGTTTAACTTGTACACCGGTAGGACAACATGTCAACAGCAGCTCATCAACACAACTACATAAAGGTCTGTCTTATTTAGTAATGCAAGTTTAACCACAGAACATGACCAAGGTGTTGTGACAGGTGTGTTTCTCCAGCTAGAAGCTGCTCATTAACCAGCTTAACAGCCATTAAACCAAGTACAGTTAAACGAGAGACGCGTTATCAAAGCTAGTCTCATGAGGATGGAGCTGGTGTGTGTGTCTGAGGACAGCAGGTGAAGTTACACTACTAACTAATGAACAGGATCAAGATGACCAGCAGGTCCTCCAGTGAGTTACTCACAGTTACATCAGTGGTTTGTAACCTCTCTGTGTGCTGACAGAAACAACCTCCATGTTTTAACCTGAGCCCGCTCCGTGCTCCGTCTCTACACTAACATACACATGTGAACAACATGTAAGGTTACCTGTCAGGTTTCTTGTTAAAACGTGTAAACAGTGAGTCCTTCTCCACCGGTGTCTGCTCCTGCACAGGGCTGCCATGATGTTGTTATGAAAGGACCCCGGCCGGCTGTGTGCTGCCTAGAGATCTGCCTGAAAAGAAATAGGTCCTACACAGTCCACTCAAAATGTGTCATTGGCCTGTCCAATAAGATCTTCCCATAACTAATATATTTGTTCATATTGAATAAAAAAATTAAAATGTCAATAAATATAATAGGGTAATCCTGAGATTTAATGAAAAGTATTTATGTACATGGTATATGTCCCATTATTCATGTAAAAAACACAATTCAAGTGGTTAAGAAATACATGGTTGTATTTTTATTTAAATACTTTATTTGATTAAAAAAAAGTCTTAGTATTAGTACTTTTAATTATATAAGCTCCTTAGAGCTTATATAATTTATTAGTAAATCTAACTTGAAAGGGTCATTCCTGAACAATATACAGGAGCACAATATCTCTTGCATTTGTGTTTAGATGTGTAACGTTGTGTTTGTGTTCTAAATGTACCACTGTAATTGAGTGTAAGTGAGTGCACATTAATAAACATTTCTGTCTTTTGGCTCATTTCCAGCTGCAGTCCCTGTAGTAGTTGTTAAACATTATTTGAATGGTTTATAGTCTGTAAATAAATAGCTCCCGTCTTCACTTCGCAGTATCCTTCCTTGCTTTTTCCTCCTTTTCTGCCTGTTGTCTGAAGCCATTCCTCTGTGACTTACAAAGTGAAATTGCAAATCAAATCATTTTCTGACATGCGTTCACATTAGAGACAAATAACAGCCAAACACACACGTTAAAGCTGCAGTGGGTAGAAATGGAGCAAATATGATTTTAAAAAGTTATTTTTATAAAATGGTCACTATATCCTGACAGTAGTGCATGAGACAGGTAATCTGAAAAAAATCATGTTCCTCTGTGTCCTCTGGTGTCCTCTGGTGCTCCTAATGGCATCTGTAAGATTTCACAGACCGGAGGAAAACAACCAATCAGAGCAGAACTGTTGGCTGTAGTCTTTGCGGTGTGTGCGTGTACAACTTTTTGGCCAAGACACAGGTGACGTGAGGCGACTCAACAGTCGGCCTTCATCGCCGCTAGTTCTTTGATATTGGGTCGATGTGTCTGGGCCTTTAGACCTTGGAAAATAATAACGTGATAGAAAATAAGACACAGAGTCGAGCATCACCTTCTTTCCAGGCATGATTTATTGAAAACACACCAAATTGATACTCTACAAACCAGTATTTTTCCGTTATGTTTAACAAGCGTAATATTTGCCTCTGGGTATTAGTAAAATTAACATAATACATTCTGTCACTGTGGAATCGCTTCTGCTCGCTACGAAAGCATTAACAACTTTACTCCTCTAGGAAAATCAAAACCATTATTTGAATGACTATCTTTTTAAAAGTTTATAATACAATGTAATACAAGGCAGAAACCCACCAACAGTCTATACTACTTGGGGTGGGGGGGGGTGGGGGGGTGTAGGATGAATGAATGAGTGAGTTGAGTGGAGGAAAAAGGGAGGGAGGGTGACACAGGAGGCGAAGGGGGCAAAAGGTGAACAGAAAGAATGAAGAGATGACAGTTGAAAGGGAGGAATAAAGTTATATAAAACACACTTATCTTTATCTACCATGGAAAAGGTTAAGGCACATGATAGGTACAAACACATCTGCTACAGAGTAGTACAGTTACTTTATTTTGACGGTCTTGAATCAGTTATATCTACACAGGTAGGTTCGTTTGATTCGATGTGTGTCCGTGTCCTGCATTTCTTTTACAGCACAGTTACTTGGCTCTTTATTTTGTAAAATGTACAACGTACATCCACAAAACCAAAACCCCCCTTTTTTACGAATGCATGTGAATACAACTCCAGATCCTTTGGTTGTGGTGCTGCGAAGTGCAGTCAGGAAAAGACAGTCATATGGGTCTTTGCTGCAAGGGTTCAGTATTGTCCAAATGAAAGCACACATTTCTGAGGACACACGAAAGGGATGCTGGGTATTATAACTTTGTTTTTTAACCTCTGAAATTAAAATTTATACAGTAAGTTTTTTTTTGTAGTTTATTGATTTTTACCACAACATACATCTTTGTAAACACTGTGTAAAATATGCAAGCTTTATAAAGTCACATACGCCACAAAGAAAAATCAGACTTCAATGCAGGCACATGCCATTCGCCTTGATGACGCGTGAGTGATACCAACTTGGGTTTCTCTTTCTGTCTCACTGACAGACTAAAGGAGACTGCACACATCGGTTTAGTGTTCAGCCTCACCGAGCCAAGAGAAAAATGGCAATATGATTCTGTACCTCTCTGCTTTTCTTCATCTCAACTGCCAACCGTAAAACGTTGTAAAAATATATACTATATGACCATACTTGATGTTTTGTTTTTGTACAGTGTGATGCAACTCTTTTATTTCGCCTCGAACATCCAGATCCGCTTTCCCCCTCCCGCACGCTCTCCTTGCACATGAATGAATTAGTTAATATCCAAATGACACCACAAAAAACTGGCACTTGGAAAGAATAGAATATAAACATCTGTACAGTTTTTCTTCATGCTCACGACTGAATATTTCTCTTTAAGATGCACCAGTGAAGGAGGGTTCGGGGTTAACTTGGTCTGAATGCATCGGGATGAAAAGTTAAGGAACTTTTTATTAACACTGCCGTCTCTTGTCTGTTCCGTTAGTCTGACCTTTGACCCCTAAAGAGTGTCTGGTTCTGTCAGACAACGTGTACTTCATCGCCTTTAGAAAGAACACTGCAGATAAACTTTTTTTTTTGACAAATACAAAATATAAATAGGTGATCGCCGGCGTAACTCGACAATATTTGACACACATTTAAGTTACGTGGTTATTTCTCGTTTACAAACATGGTGAGCCTTTATCAAATGAGATGTGCTTTCCAAACAATGTGATATTAATATACAACTAAGAAGTCGATAATTTTTTTCTTTTTTTCTCTCCTTCATTTTTCCATTTTTTTTCCTTTTGACCCTAATATACATTTATATAAAACCCAACAAAAATAAAAAAAAAATGCTTTTAGATCTATCCTTTCAACAAGAGAACAATCTTCCCGCCTCTCTTTTCAAAAAACACAAATCATTTATAAACAAAATGCCTTATATCCTCTTTAATACACATCATTGACAAAGAGCAACCAGCCAGGAAACTCATGAAACTGCGTCGCTACACAACCTGAGTGGTTACGCGAGTAACCACGGCTTCGTGAGTGAGGGTCAACGTGTTGACCGCGATGAAACAGAAACAGTTTGTTTCCATCTACACACTGTCACTTTCCTTTTCTCCAGACCACAACTTGCAGACTCCTCACTTTATAAATGTTAACCACTTTTGATTTCAAAGCATCTCAGTGCACTTTTTAAAAAAAATAAACACAGTGAACCAAATGGATTGTAAGTCTATGAGAGCAGACTGCTGGGTGTACATGTTTAGCCACTATGCTACAGCTCTTCTCAGGGTCGGTCTTTCCTTTCTCTTGTCCATCCCGCCAATCTGAAAACAAACATTCCGTTGCCTTCAAACACACCAGTCCCATACCTGTTCACATCAAAACACCAAAGCCTGACAACAAACTGAAAGTAAAATTCTCCAAAACCAACAAAATTGAGGCATGAACTTCTTCCAGATGTGAAAAACTGAAATGAAAACATTTCACATTTCTTCTCCCGCAGGTTTCCTTCCGACGCACGTTCCTTTTCCATTCACTTCCTTCACCTCACTTTGTTCGCCCTTCATACGTTCGTTCCTTCATCAGCACCGGCCTCTGTCCGTTTCTTGTCACTGGTAGAGCTCAACAAGAGTCAACACTGTAAAATTCACATGATGTCCAGTGGGAATGTAGATATGAGAAAGTAGTAGGAGTAGTCACTTTTTATTCTTTTTTTTTTCTTTTTCTGAAAAGCATGAGAATGCTGGCTGCTGCTGGGTAGTTGCTGTTGCGATCATTATTTTTTTCTTTTTAAATTCTCTTTTCTGTACAAAGTCCAACTCCAAAGATGAGCTCCATGTGAAATGGCAGTGATGATATGAGAGATCCTCCTCTAGCTGGGTGTTGTTACTTTAAGCCTGGAGCACGTGGACAAGAGAGAAAACTATTAGAAGAACCACTCATATGGTTTGAAATCACAATTAATGGAGAGTTTCAGTCCAAAATGCTACACTGCAAAAAATTACATCCATCGTGACAAATAACGTAAATACTATACAGCAATTTAAAGGATAAGCTGCCATTAGTAATTGCTTTTCTTACTGTCAACAAACTCCATTTAAAGACCAAAACCAACAATGAGTTATGCCGGGTTCACACTACACGAGAATCAAGCTAATTTTTGCCCCGATTCCCCCCTCCCGATGATCGTCAGAAAAGCCTGATTTTTGGATGGTTCTAAAGATGATCTTTCCAGATATTCCTGTGGTGTGAGGTATGTTAAAAGTGTTTTTTACATCTTCTGTTGCCTAAACCTAACTTCATGTGAAATCGGAAGTTTATTTTGAAAGGACACTATGCATGTAACAAGCGTATATTGACGCTCCGTCCCTGGACCGTGCAAAAGTAACGTAACAGGGGTACCCCGTGCGTCGGTCTCCGATGCCGAGGGGTACTTGCCAAGCAGCGGTATTTGACGAGTTGGGAGTGAGAATATGTTGGCTTAACAAAAAATTGGCGTGCTCGTGGACCTCTGTGGAACAGAGGAATAAGATATATCAGGCTTTGGCTACACCAAGGGTTTTGGTCTTTTCATGGGATTTGTTGACAATACGAAAAAATGTGCCTATCACCAGCCTCTTCCTTCAACATTTCATACTTTTTTAGAGCAGGAAGGAACCACATTTTGCCATCAATGGATGTGAATTTAGAGTGAAA
Source organism: Sebastes fasciatus (assembly GCF_043250625.1). Lineage (NCBI taxonomy): Eukaryota > Metazoa > Chordata > Actinopteri > Perciformes > Sebastidae > Sebastes > Sebastes fasciatus. The sequence goes on from NC_133800.1 coordinate 5,329,229, forward strand.
CTCTCCAGTTGTGCTCCAGCAAGACGAAATCAGTTGGCATTATCACAGTATTTGACAAATGACATCACTGTCAACAAATGCTTCAATCATGTTGGTCCAAATGGCAAATGGAGGCAAGAGACAGCAAAACAGATGTTTCATGTGCTAGATGAAATCCTGCATGTGCTCAGTGAAGTGGAAATGACTTACCTGATGGTTCATTCTTATTACCTTTAATATGTTTGTTTTTTTCTACCATAGTGATAAAATGACAATGAATACCACAAATCATACCTCTGTATCTATAAAGAATCTCTGTGAAGTATTTCCTTTGATAATGCAATATGCAATGGATGGAGATGAAAGCACTGAACGGATGGCCACTGACAAAGAGATAAGAAGATGACGATGAGGAAGACAGAGAGTTCTGACGAGAAGAGGTGAGGAGGAAGGCGGAGAGAGGAGATACATGCTGCTGATAGAGTAATGACAACGACTGAAGCTCACCCAGATCAGCTTGCAGCTTTGCAAAAGTCATTTAAGTGCGACATTAAATAGTGGGTCAGTTTGGGAATTCAGTCAAACACCGTTAAGGCAAACTAAGTTAAGTTAAGTCACTAACGCACCGTAAATAAAACAAGTGCAGGTTGAAGGGCATTACTGATTTAGATTTCTTTCCTTGTGACTTGTGTAACAAACTGTTGCCTCACAGTTGAGATGAATGAACATGAAAAAAAATGAAGGCTGTCAAAGTTAACGCGATAATAACGCGTTAACGCAAATTTGTTTTAACGCCGCTAATTTCTTTAACGCATTAATGCATTACCTGCGATTTTTAGGTTGTAGCGGGCTCAGTCTTAAAGCTAGAGTGAAGATACTAGTATCATATGAAGGAATCCACTGGTACCAACCATGTCATGTCAAACAGGCATGGCCATTTTCAAAGGGGTCGCTTGACCTCTGACCTCAAGATATGTGAATGTAAATGGGTTCTCTGGGTACCCACGAGTCTCCCCTTTACAGACATGCCCACTTTATGATAATCACATGCAGTTTGGGGCAAGTCATAGTCAAGTGTTAACTCGGATGTTAAGTGATTTTTTTTAGTCGGGACTTTTGTTATTCATGAATGGAATCTGTTAGTGTGTGCTGTTTTGGCCAAATCGTTGCTCTCCACACATTATAGGAACAAAACTGATCAATTTAACGAAACATGGCGTTATGTGTGGTTTTGAAAAATCTTTTAGTGTGGGCCAGCCTTAAGTCACATATGACACACACTTCTCAATCATTTCTACCGTGAATGTTAACACAAAATATTCAAATCTACTTCAGACTTTATAATGCATGTAAACTGAATTGATATGAGCTCACCCTTCATTACATCTCTGCCCTGGACATATTATGTGTGAGTTTATAATGTGTGAATCTGTGTGTGTGGCGCACATTATATGTGTTCCATCATCAATTTACATGAATTATTTATCTTAAGTTATCTTCGAATCAAATGTAGCCCAGAAGAGATTATGTATGTGTGTGTGTATGTGTGTTTTCTTTCTCCCTACTACTGTTCATTAAGGGATAACTGAGTCCCCGAGTCCTGGATGATCCTTCTGAAGTGCAGAAGAATGATTCTCCTTCATCATTTGCCACCAATTTCAGTGATTGAAGCTTTCAATCAGAGAGGTGTTGCTGAATTGTAAACAGAGACCAAAGCCTTGTCTACTTTCTGCGGGTATTACACAGGTTGTTTTTTTACAATAACTTGTTGATCACCTTGTGTGGCAAAATTTGGATGTTCCAGTAGTAAAATAACTACAGTATAGGATGCATTAAAGCTGGAGTAGGCAGGTTATTTTTTAAAAACGGTCACTATATCCTGACAGTAGAGCATGAATAAAAGCAAAAATAATGTTCCTCCGTGTCCTCCGGTGCTCCTAATGGCATCTGCAAGATTTCACAGACCGGAGGAAAACAACCAATCAGAGCCGAGCTGGAGCCTGGCAGTCTTTGAGCAGCTGTCAATCACTCGCAAACTCCGATCAAACGGTCAAACTAGACAGCGCTGATCAAATATGAACCAATATTCTGTTACTGTAATGCCTATTTCTCTCATAAAATGTTATCAGAATCATCTTGTAGTGTACTGTTTAGCTGTAAAATGAGAAAGTTTGTGACCCGGCCTCCATGTTGAGATCAAGTTGAGGTAATACCAAGCACCGTCCACCAGCCGGAGAAAACGTTCTCATTTTACAGCTAAACAGTACACTACAAGATGTTCCTGAAAACATTTGAGGTGAGAAATAGGCATTACAGTAACAGAATAGTTAAGGTAACTGAGTAATAATATATTATCATCAATGGATCATGTTTTGTGAAGATGTTTTAAGTAATATAAATTAAACTGTAATAGAAAGTCATGGCAGCAGTAGAAACACCAAATGAAAATGAAATTTTCCCCTTTTTTCCCTTCCTTTGTTTAGTTTGGTCTGTTTTTGTTTTACTTTTATTTAATTAAGATTTTTTGTCAATTGAACTGCAAGTGAATCGTGTAAATTTCCACGGAGAGAACAAGGTGACTTCAGCAGCTGACTGCTCTGGGTGCAGGGTGACAGCAGGTCTACATGAGACAGTGTGAGGTTGAGAGGAACACAGGCGGAAACGGTGAACAAACAGGGAATGAAAGAAGGATGCTACAATCCAACCCCAAAAGGTGAAGGTTGTTATTTTTGTTGTGCTTTGATTTTTTGTCAGACCTACCATGCATGCATTTAGACCCAGGAGTCAACAGGCTGGGGCTTAACATCACAAGCGTCCACCAGACTGACCGCAGGCCTGTTACTCCTGATATAGTGTTTCCTATTTGTGTCATTCTGTGGCCACAGGAGGACGGGGTTACAAAAACAAGAAAAACACAGCAAAACAAAAAGAGGTCAATACATTTCACAAATACACATACACACACACACACACACACACACACACACACATGCATTCAGGATCAGAGAAGCCAGTGTTAGTCCCCTGCCTTCAGGATAGCTTGGAAAGAAGTCAGAGTGATTTCAAAACAGCGAACCAAAACATGCAAATGAAAGAGGGGGAGAGAGCAGTTTCAACAGCCAAGTTGCATTCAAAGCGGGCGGAACACCTCCGGGAAGTACAGTACAGACGGCAAGACTTAAAAAGACAGCTTTTCAGTACCGCTAGAAGGCCTGTACACCGAGACAAACACCACTGTTTGCTGGGATTACTCCCGTCTGTGGCTTCTCAGCTGGTTAAAGTTTCCAGCAGTAGAACTTCAGCTCTAACTGGTTTAGTAGTTAACCTAAATATGATGTACAGTAGGTGTCCACTGTCAACCAAAGTGAATTGTTGAAGCCTGAGGTCAGTGTTGAGTACTGAAGCTGCCAATAGCTGCTATTTTTGTGCTTCAAATCTGCACTTGTTTTGACTCCATTTGAATTTTTTACTCAGCATTAGCAGCTCCACTGACATGATGTCAATGCAGAAAAATCAGTTAAAGTAAAACATCAACACAACACTGAAAAAAATCTGTGGAGTGTTCCTGTCATACATCAGACCGGCAATACGCCATCCAGAGTAGGCTTGCGTGACCAAGCCCCCTTTTGGGGGGAAAACTCATAGACGGTTAACAGCGTAAAGAGAAGAAGTTGAAACATGTCTCCAAACTTCCACTTTAAATAGGTAATAGTAAAAACGCTATGCTGAAGAGTTGCTAAATAAATCTAACAATAAATCCAAAAACGCAGATCTCTGTTTTATTGCCCTGCCATGTCCTAAAAAACGATCTAATAGAGGGACTTTATGGCTACAAGCTATTGACCAGACCAACATGGCGTCATTTCCGAGGAAACTCGCCATCACAGGAGAGAAAATGATGAAAAGCTGTTGTGTGGCGGGTTAATCGAGGCTTTCACACTGAGATCTGAGGCTCATATGATACGTTAATATTCACTGTCAGTGTGGTAAATGGCTAAATGATGCTGGTGACAGTGACTAGCATGGCTAGCTAACGTTAGCTTGAGTGGGAGGCTGCTGTAGTAATACAGTCATACATTAACGTTATAGCAGCATCAGACTGACGTCTCCAACTAAATCTCAGCCTATAGATCAAACAGTTGGCTATTAGCAGGCTAACGTGGCTTAGCCTAACGTGATTCAATCAGATATGTAGAGATGTCTGGATAAACAATATCCGGCCACTGTGTTGGACGGGGGAAGACTGAAGGGACATGACGGCGATCAACCTTCATTTATTAAGGTATCACGAACGCTCAGGTTATAATAATTATTAGACATGTTTAAAAAACACATGTTTGTATAACAAGAGATGAATGCATACAAACTTATCAGAATTACAATCCAAACATACGTCATACAGGTGGCCTTGACTTTTTGCGAAGTACCCGTATGTGCCGGTCTGATGCTCTACAGGAACACCCCCCCTCGGCGGCTTCAATCAGATTCGTCTCGAATTTTCTGTATACGAGTTTAAATCAAAGTTGTTACACTCCTATTTTAATATCATAAACTATACCCGATTTCTAATAAAGCGTGAATAACTACCAGGTAAAAAGCCAAACCCCACAGATTATTTACTGGACTATTAACTCTGCTCCAGACATAATTTCCACTCAGACAATGCCTCGGAAAGCTTTTTAAGAGTTAGTTTTAACCTGCACGGAGGATTAGATATATGACTATACACCTACAGAGACTTACAGTTAAACTGGCTTTAATGGACTCTTTATTGCATCCATTTTATGATCCCACAGGGAAAATTCTTTTCATCTAGCACTAAAGTAGATCAAAAATAAACTACAAAAGGTACTTGAGAGTCGTCCGCCACATGTCAGACATCCTCTGAGGCCATTATCCTGTGACTCCTCTTTGAGGCCGGACGGCCAATCAGCTCGACAAGAAACAAACTTTGGCTGCAGTGTGATGCGGCTGTATAATCAGCAGACGACCACTTGATAATGCGGCCGTCTGTTCATTGCCGAAGCAAGGGGTCGTCCCCGCGAGGAGCGCTTGTTGGTGGTTCTTTTAATCAGTCTCAGATTAATTACTTTGCAGACGCCAAAAGCTTACACTCAATTAACTGGCGGCTCGCAGATCTGAGGCTGTCCGCGGCGCTGAGCTGTGTCGGGCGACATCAACAGAGAGCGACAACTTCCAGCCTCTTTAAAGAATCGATAGGATTAAGAGCCTTTAATGAGGACCACCACAGAAAATATGAGGAGAGAGGGATAGAAAGGGATACAGAGGGAGAGGACATTTCAATGAGACATCATTATTTCATCCTCTGTCCCCGCCCTCCCGCCCCGGGAGTAGAAGAGCTCTGTCTGTACCTTTAACGGCTCCCGTTCTGTCTGGTCCACTGAGCCGTCCACTGTCTTGTATTTGCAGTCTTTGTCCCTCTGGTCAATGGTGGAGTAGCCATCTAATGAGGTCAGAGAACAACGGGTCAGTTAATTCCTCTCCATCCTCGCTGACAGATCATTTATAGTGTTGGTGTAACCTGTGCGGGGTGACGGACTGAGAGCTTTTCTCAGCACCGGAACACTTACGAGAGTGCCTGAAAGTTGTTGGACACAGACAAGTAGACTAGACAGCACATTATTAGCTTGTGCTTGTCCAAACTTTCTGGCACTAGTGTTATTTACCACAACACAAGTGTTTCAAATAGAACTGTCAATCGATTAATCACACACTTTATCTGTTCAAATGTACCTTAAAGGGAGATTTGTCAAGTATTTAATACTCGTATCAACATGGGAGTGGGCAAATATGCTTATTATGCAAATATATGTATATATTATTTAGCATAAAAAATATGCTCAAATCATGACATGGCAAACTGCAACCCAACAGGCAACAACAGCTGTCAGTGTGTCAGTGTGCTGACACCGCTCAGCGTGAAGTGCATACATTCAAATCATGGGGTTATTGATTCATTAATTCATTCACATTTTTACACAGATAACTTACTTATTAACTCACCTACCATACACATAAACATGTAGCTATTTTCTGCATTTCCAATTTTACCCCCGTTTAATATTTCATCCACAACTGTCAGAAAACTATGACACGCCATCATAAATTCTACTGAACAGCTCTGAATGTTGTAAAAGAGCTACATCACATTCTCTCCTGGGAGTCCTTCTCCTTGTTCAAAGTTTCATACTGTTCAAAATTTCAAGCCCGTCAATTCTGAGAGGAACCAGGTAGTAGTGGGAGCAGATTCACCTGTTACTGCACAGGGGTGACAGGAGTCTAGAGAAGGGGAGGTTATACAAAGGATGGGTGCGTTCTGTTCACATCCGTTTTGTCTAACAAGGTAATAACAAGGCAAAAGTGAGCATGGCTCACATACCCCCACTCACTGCTTGACCCCTACTAAAGTAGGGCCAAAGGTTTCGCCCTTTTGGAACTAATGGAACGAGTTCTACTCCGGAAACGAAATTGACGTCGAAAAAAAACAGTTTTTGGCCAAAATGTTAAAAAAAAAATTTGGGCACCGTGGACTTGTAACCCCCAAAAGGCACAACTAGGCCAACCATCATACCAAATTTGAAATTCCTAAGTTAAATAGTTTCCGAGTTCTGCTCCGGAAACGAAAGTGTGACATGCGAACGGATGGATGGAAGGACAGACACACGGAGCGCTATATAATACCCCCAACTATGTTGTCGCGGTGGTATAATAATCTAATTTAAATTCACGACTTTGTAGTAGGAGTATTTTTAGTCCTACATTAAATTTCAGCACAATTCCCAGGGGGAGTTCTTAGAGGCTAAATATGGTCCCAGAGGCTTGTAGGAAAACCAACATGATGTACCCTGAGAGGGTGTCTTTGGTTGAGAGGGTGGAAAAAAAAACAAGTACCTCTAAAAAGTGACTTCAAAAACTCTTATTCTATCTATCAATCAACCTCCAAGAGTCACACAATCCTTGAGAGGCGAGAAAAGAAAGACAAAGTTGATCAGAGTTGCAGCTCTGCCCTACGAGATATTAAGAGTGTTTTTATTGAAGTGGGAGAACCACCCACATCTTTCGGGGTTGAGTGTCTAATGAAGGCCCAGCTTTGTACAAACATCTTATCAAGAGAGGGGTCCTTGCACACAGCATCAAAGAGTGTCACTTCTGAAGTCGTCACAGCGAGATCAGAGCGTTCGGTGGTTTCAATTTTCAGATTAAAAATATCATCTTGGCAACGGTTAAAGAACTAGTGGAAGAGCTGTCGAATGGAGCGCACTGTTGGACACTGGAGGAGGATTAGAGGACAGCTAGCTCTCCTTTGGCTGAGGACGATCATGCAGTCTGGCTCTTACCTGGACCCAGCTCGTCCATAGGTATCATATCACCACTGCCACATTTCCTGGTGCCTGAAAAGCATTCATATGCCATTTGTACACACAAACTGAGTCATTGAGCCAAAACGCTGCTGCTTTTCAGGGTAATGATTCTCGGCCAGTGATTGAATAATGCAAACTGAGAGTGGGCGCGTTTCATGTGCATGTATGGATGCAAAGGAAAAAAAAGAGGGGGGGGGGGGGCACAAGGCCAAAAATCCGGACATTAAACTGCTGCGACGCTATTGACTCCTCTGTCAAAGAGATGTTTGTTGTTGGGCCAATGTTCTGCACAAGTCCCCCACCCTCCCCCACATATACTGCTGCTGTTATAGAAAACCTCTAACCCAGTTTGCTGATTGTGGATACAGCTATTCACACTTACATAAGGGGGAGGATATTTCCATTATCTTCCGACCCTATTACGTCAATTTAAAACCCACGACAAAAATACAAAAAGAGTTGAGCTTCTAAAACAAGCACAGTTCTTTATACTCCGTTTGGAACTAACTTTTTGAGGGTTGAAGGGTTTTGGTTCAACAGCAGCAGTTAGCTGCTCAAAGCTCCAGCTCACATCTCATGTGCTTTATCTTTGACCCCTGTGAATGGGATCACTGCAACACACCACGGCTTCACCACGCAGAGGATGAGAGTAGTAATGTGGCAAGCACAGCGCTTCAATATAGCCATGAGGAAAAAAAAGAGACATGTCCTCAGCAAAGTGGACACACACAGTCACACTGTTGTCAAGTTACTGTTAGTATTTTGTTTAAACCTGCTTTGAGAACTACACGGGTGGGATACTCCATGTCAGGACTAGGGATGTAAGAAAATATTGAAACACATGAGTATTGCAATATTATGTTTTACGATACTTTATCGATTATCCAAAACACTGTATTGATTTTTTTATTAATCTCTTTAAAATCGACGGCCTGCCAGCGGACCCGGCCGCTATTCTGTCTTTCGGAGGTTGTAGCGGGCTCAGTTTTCGCTAGAGGCTACTGGCATCAGTAGAAACTAGAAAAAACCTAAAGTATTCATTGGTACCAAACATGTCATACTTGCATGTCGCGAAGGAGGCTAAATAAAGTTGTATTTCTTAAAGTTAAATATCTTGAGGTCAGAGGTTAAGGGTCATGCCAGTTTTTCCTTGTTTTTCCTCGCCCAAATTAGCACAAGTTTGGAGCGTTATTTAGCCTCCTACCCAATGTCCCAATGAGCTAGTATGACATGGTTGGTACCAATGGATTCCTTAAATTTTCTAGTTTCATAAGATATCCGTATCTTCACTCTAGCTCTAAAGCCCGGTACAACCTCCAGGAGCTTGATTGCTTAATGCGTTAAAGAAATTAGTGCCATTAAAACAAATTTGCGTTATCGCGTTATCTTTGACAGCCCTAAAATATATACATACATTTGTATAAAGCAAGCATATTTGCCCACTTTCATGATAAGAGGATTAAATACTTATCAAATATCTCTTTAAGGTACATTTTGAACAGGAAAAATGTGTCTTTAATTTTTCTTTAACAACTACGGACAATCGTGAGTTTAATTTGCTCTCTTCTCACTTTGCATTGCAACTGCTGCCCAGCGATCTCCCTCAGTTATCTTTATGTTATTTCTCCACCGCTCAGCGTGAATTGCATACAATTAATCACGCGTAACTATGGACAGTCATGCGATTAATCGCGATTAAACATTTGAATCGATTGACAGCCCTAGGAACCGATGGGCTCGGGATAGGGAAGTTGCAAAGTATTGCTAGACGGACTAAACCAGTTTTGGTTTTGGCCTTTTCTCAGGATTTAGTGACATATAATTGTCATTTTGCTGAAGAACCCTGAGATCTTCTCTGCCTCATCCCACCCACTTGGTCCTCTAAACAGGTGAAAACAGCAACAATCACAAACACACACACTCTGACCAACTGACCTTGGTTCTTCTCCATCAGGGGTAGGGTGGTGTCGTCGTAGCCTGGCTTGCCATTCTTGGTTGCTTTCGGGGTGGCTGTAGCTGTGGGCTGAGAGAAGACGAAGAAGGCAGGTTTACGCATAATATATCTTTAATACCTTGGTTCATACATATGCTGTATTTAAACATTTAATGCCAGCCATATACCAAACGACTTTTCAAGCAATTTCACTGTCGCAGACATATTTTTAGAATAAAATCACAAGAGTTTTGCTAGAGTTGCGGCGCGCTCCTGTCATCTTCATCGTTTTAGATTTTCTCGTCTTGACGTTCCGATAAAATCAAATGTGTTTAATGTTATCGTAAACTCAACGACGCGCACATTGTCAACAACCAATAGGAGAGCTCCTACCAGCACCAAACAGGAAGCAGCAAACAGGGTACAAAGTAAACATGGAGAAACTGGTGGAGTTGTGGAGTTACCAAGAGTGCCTCTTTGACATGTCCTCCCATTTGTACCACGATAGAGCGGTGAGTATGCTATATGCTATAGCTAGCTAGCTAACCACAAGTTAATAGCAAACATTCCAGTAGCTAACATTAGCTTGCAAGTAGCCCCATTCGGGACAGTGGGTGAGTATGAGAGTATGCTACAGCTAGCTGTAGCATACTCTCCGGGGGATTTCAAAGGCTGCAGCAATTCCACCAGGAGCAGGATGTGACATCATCTCAAAAGGAATCTAGTTGTAGTCTTGTAAATAGTGACCCTGCAAGATCATGGATGTATTAAGAGAACTGGATACAGTGTTGGAGGCGGGGCCCTGTTTGTTCCTATGAAAGTTGCTCAGTGGCGCGTGATGCCAAAATGGCTCGACTTCCGAGTGGAAAAGTACACGGATCTTTCAGCGATCTTCCGCATCCATTGGGCCCATAGAGCAGGCGCAGTAGCGTCCGCTCGGTCACGTGGCTCGGTCACGGGTCTCATTCACATGAACGAAGGAAGGTAATAACTCTGGATTTGGCTATTAGTGCATTTTACAACTTTTAAGACCTAATGATTTAATTGAGGGCTATTCAAGTGTTCATACTGGGAAGTTGATTTACCAAAAAAAAAATGATCTGCTGAGTTATAGACGACTCTTTCCCAATGTAAGTCTGTGGGAAAAAGTCTTTTGGGGCCCAATGGCATCACGTGACGGACACGGAAGTTGTAGTACCGCCGTTTGGCCACTACGAACATTGGCATCAATGACCGGCGCTCTTCCTGTGGGCTTGTGCAAGATCCCCAGTCTTTGCGAAATCTTATAGTCTGTGACTAAAATCTTTGTGACTTTAGAGACATTGTCTTTAGATGTAAGACGTTGTCAGACTTTAGTTTTTTTAAAGTTTTTTCAAAGCCTCCTAGTTTATGGTAGGCATTAGTCACAGCTCCGTACCTGGAAGTGGCTTTTGTTCCAGCCGTCCTTGGTCAAAGCGTTCCTCAGCTCCTTATAACTCCAGACCGTCTGCAGCACGTGGGACGCCGCCTTGGTTTCGCGAGCTGATTGGCTGAGGAGGTGGGGGGGCACAAGGAGGTGGAAATAAATGAAGAAATAATACAGCAATTAAAGTCACAAACCCCGTCTAACCCCCAAACAGTGGCGGCTCGGTGTGCTAGCACGCGAATCAATCTCTTTATTCAAAGATGTGGAGTCTCCTGGGTGGCTCCAGGGTCTAGTTTTTAATTCATAGCCAGATGAGTGCACATTTCCTTTCATTAGCTACCTCTGAGCCACCGGTATTAATTACATGCGGGTGGGGGCCTCACTTCAAAGACAGCTAATCTCATGTGTGTGTGAGAGGAAATGCAGCTATTTGGTCTGTGAGTGAACTCTGTATATTAATGCTAGTTAGAGTGACGCTCCGTATGATCAATACTTCACCGCACAAGGACGAGCCTTTGAAAAGTGCTCTTGATCTTAAATTAAAAGTGGGGTGCAGAGTAGACGCACTTCAGTTTGGAATGGTTTAACACCGTGGTTATATAAGACACCTCTTGAAAATATCAGCCTTAATATCTGTTAGTTACCGGGTCGTCGTGGAGAGCCGGGGCATTAGAGGAACGACAGCTCTATTACTATAAGCAGCATCCTCAGAGGCTATAACCCCCCCTATAACAATGCCCTCCACTTCTGAAGGCCTGTTAATGTTGATGTGTGGTGGGCGGCGGTGTGTGTGTGTGGGCTGAGGCTTGTTAGACTAGTGTTGTGGTAGACAAGCACGGGCCATTAGAGACACATTTCATTACCCTCCATGAATACTAATATAAAAGATCAGGATGCAAATTACATTCAAGGTCACGCTATAATTATTACATGTATAATGTCTTCATGGTATGTATCCACACTTCTGGGATGGTTTACATGAATATAAATGTATAGTTAGTGTTTGGTTCACTGTCTGCAATACGATTTGTTTGACCTGTAATATATAAGACTGATGATAAAAGCACACAAGGAAACAGCTTACTCCACACAGTGAGTGTTTGGTAAACTCAGCATTCTTTGGGCAGCTTGTTTTGTGATTAAAAAGGCAAACAGTTCTGCCAGTGTTGAGTGTATAATTGTGCATATGCTACTATGCACCTATGTGTAAAAGTAGCCTAAGGTTGCAGCGGCCTCAGTTTTAAAGCCAGAGTGAAGATACTTCATGAAACAAGAAAACCTAATGAATCCATCGGTACCAACCATGTCATTCTAGCTTGTCGGCAAGGAGGTTAAATATTGCTCTAAATTTTGGCGAGGAAGAACTGGCATGGCCATTTTCAAAGGGGTTCCTTGACCTCTGACCTCAAGATATGTGAATGAAAATGGGTTCTATGGGTACCCACGAGTCTCCTCTTTACAGACATGCCCACTTTATGATAATCACATGCAGTTTGGGGCAAGTCGTAGTCAAGTCAGCACACTGACACACTGACAGATGTTGTTGCCTGTTGGGCTGCAGTTTGCCATGTTATGATTTGAGCATATTGTTTTATGCTAAATGCAGTACCTGTGAGGGTTTATGGACAATAATTGTCATTGTTTTGTGTTGTTAATTGATTTCCAATAACAAATATGTACATACATTTGTATAAATCAGCATATTTGCCCACTCCCATGTTGATAAGAGTATTAAATACTTGACAAATCTCCCTTTAAGGTACATTTTGAACAGATAAAAAATGTGTGATTAATTAGCGATTAATTATGAACAATCATGCGATTAATCTCGATTAAATATTTTAATAGATTGACAGCTCTAGTTACAATTTACTGGACACAGTGAGTGTTTGGTAAACGAAACATTCTTTAAGCAGCTTATTTTGTGATAAAAAGGCAATCAGTTCTGCCGGTGTTGTGTGTATTGATTAAATATTGAATTTAAAATGTTGATTAGCTGGGCATACTGCAGGGCAATAATGAATGCACATCTCTCAGTAATTAATACCTATCAAGTATTCAGCCAGTATAAACAGTATCTTATATTTCTAAATGTTTCAACAGAAATCTGGGGGAGTCAGTTTGAATGGACCTGCTGCAGCTGATAAAATGAATAATAATATTGTTATCTATAATTACAGGTGATATGCAACCACAGACTTATGTTGACATTGTATAGACAGAGCTAATTGTAGAATATTGTGAGGAGTGGACTAATTACCAGGCAGCAGAGCCAAAGCTTATTGTTATTTTTTTCTTTTCTTTTATATTTTGATCTACACTAACTATTAGCTAATGTTGGAGTGAATTGCATGTAGCCCCCATCACTGAGTAAGTCTCTCTCAGTTTACATGTATGTGTTTAGCAGGACAAAAGCGAGCACATGCATGCGTCGATATGAGTAAAGCAGATCTGCGGAGAGACCATTCACCGGACCTTTTCAGGGGCCCAACCATTTCTGTGAGCGGCCCCGCTCACCATCCACAAGTTAATCGAGGATTATCCTGGATGGTGTCGTTCTCTCGGATGGATACGAAAATAAAAATAAAAAATGGGTCGCCAAATATACTTGGGCGGCCGTTTAATATATAGGTCAAATTGGGAAACACTGTGTTATGCGTCTAATAGCTTTACATTTATATCTTATTTCTGTTTTACAAAACAAATGTTTTTGTTGGGCTGTGTACTGTAGGTACTGAAGCATTCTTCTCATTGGATAGGTCGTTGTATAGCAGCTAAAAAGAAGGTGTGATGAAGGTTGTTTCATAAAATTGAATGATTGAATTTGTGCTCATTCAAAGACAGTGTAATTAAATGCTGAATGACTTTAAAACAGCTCAGTTAAAACAGCTCAGTTAAAACATCGGTGTCGGCATTAGCAATCGGCCAAATTGTTATTTTAAACATTGGTGTCGGCCCAGAATTTCACAATCGGTGCATCCCTAGTGACGTATTGTATATACTAAGTCTCACCTGGTCCTGTTGATGGCGACCAGCTTCTCAATGGCCTGAGCCTGGGCGAGGGAGCGGGCGTTTTCAGAGCTGTCAGTGACAATCTCGTGGATGGTGTTGAGGATGGCGACCACAGTGTCCTCCTCTAGGTTTTTGGCCGGCCGCTGCTGACCGCTGGGCAGGTTGCTCACCAAGTCCCGCATGGCGTAACTTCCTGTAAGGCCAAGTGTTTTTTCAAGGTTAAGCAGGTTAACAGTGCTGGTAGTGAAATGTGATCAAATTCAATTAAAACAAGAAGCTAATAATATCAGGTATATTATTGAAAACAGTCTTTTAGGTCTTTGATTCATCTCTGTGAACATGACTGTAAGAGTTCAGACTTGAAAATGATTTGATTGTGTAGTATAAATACTAGATAGCCACTTGATTTGACTGACTCAGACTGATATACTCATATTAGCTTTGGCTGAACGTTGAAGTGTATTTTTGCACAGAACGAGGACTGTAGATTTTGTCCCCCATCTCTTACAAAGGAATGACATTAGGAAGGGATCTCTTCGAGACTGGTATGGATTTTAATTGCGATTAATCGCATGATTGTTCATAGTTAATCGTGATTATTCGTACATTAATCACACATTTTTTGTATCTGTTCAAAATGTATCTTAAAGGGAGATTTGTCAAGTATTTAATCCTCTTATCAACATGGGAGTGGGCAAATAAGCTTGCTTAGTGCAAATGATTATATATATTTATTATTGGAAATCAATTAACAACACAAAACAATGACAAATAATGTCCAGAAACCCTCACAGGTACTGCATTTAGCATAAAAAATATGGTCAAATCATAACATGGCAAACTGCAGCCCAACATTTAACAACAGCTGTCAGTGTGTCAGTGTGCTGACTTGACTATGACTTGCCCCAAACTGCATGTGATTATCATAAAGTGGGCATGTCTGTAAAGGGGAGACTCGTGGGTACCCATAGAACCCATTTACATTCATATATCTGGAGGTCAGAGGTCAAGGGACCCCTTTGAAATGGCCATGCCAGTTTTTCCTCGCCAACATTTAACGTAAGTTTGGAGCGTTATTTAGCCTCCTTTGCAACAAGCTACTATGACATGGTTGGTACCAATGGATTCCTTAGGTTTCCTTAGTTTCTAGCTTTCAAACTGAGCCCGCTACAACCTAAGTTGTGTTAATGCTTTAAAGAAATTATTGGCGTTAACTTTGACAGCCCTAATAAAAACTAAAACTGAACTTTTCTGTAAAACTAAAACTACACTAAAACTTGCAAACACATTCTGAAAACTAACTCAAACTAAACCAAATGAAATTGAGATGAAAAAACTAAAATAAAATGAAAAAAATCAAAACCATTATAACCTTGACACAAACAATAACGATCCACTACATTTGTGTCAATTTGTGAACAAAAATGCATTTTGATGAGATCTTAAATCACTGCGTGTGTTAGCCTTTATTGCGGTTCGTACCGATCAGGTCCTTGTTGCGGCGGTCGATGGACAGGTTGCGCAGGGCGATGGACACGGCTCGGACCACCTTGTCAGAGTCGGAGCGCAGCAGCTCCACCAGGATGGGAAGACCTTTCTCCTTACGCACCGTAGCCCGGATGTAGTTGGACCACTGGGGGGGGGGGGGGCAGACAGAGGGCAGGGTGTGACTGCTTTTTTATAATTTCAACCTCTAACCTCTTGGGTCGGCTGAGTGAGCAGCACACACTGTCAGCAACTTCCTGTTTGACATTCATGCAGATTCAACAGATTCCCACCTGGGAGCTTTACCAGCATGGCCACGCGTCCAGGTGTCCAGGTCAACCTCCATGAGGACATTGATATATGCCTTCATGCTCACACACACGCTCAACCATTCAGTCATTAACTACACGACAGCTCAGCTCTGCTCCTTGGGCTTGACTAATTCACCACATTCCACAGTGGGGCTCTGAGTGGACATGTGCTATGATTTGTCTTAATTTAAACATCAGTAGATTTTACTTCTCATTTTTTTTGCACCATGAAACATTAAGTTTGACATAAAAGGGTTTATCTTCTAAGCACTGGTACCCCAAGAGATATAATTAAGCCGAGGAGAGGCGCAGCTGAGCCACCAGGTGGCAGTAGTGCACTTTAAGAAACAGGTCAATCCAGTGGTACAGAACTGAGCAGCAGCAACGAATGAGGGGGATTTAAAGAAGAAGTTGTGATATCCTCCCAGGGAGCAGGGACAGGCTTTGTCCAGATGTGACAGTGTGATGGGTTAGCAGCTCCACAGGTTCCTGAGCCTTGCCAGGCATTCTGATCAGCTCTTACAGGAAAAAAAAAATACACCGAAGGAAAGAAGAATTTCTCCTCCAGATGCTCACCGGAGCTGAAAATCACTACTGCTGAATTATTAACGCTAAATGTGAGACTCACAAAAGAGTTCAGGTGTTTTTTTTTTTCCCACTCCGGGTAGAGAGGCTCAACACCGCTGATGAACTCAGAGGATGTGTTTACAGTCTGACACACGGGCGCTAAGAGGAGCGCTGATGCGATAATGCTGCCGTGGACTGAATGCAGCCAGCCTGTGCTGAAAAACATAAGTGACCGCTCTCGCCCGAGGTGCTGCTCGTAAACTGGCATCTGACAACTAGCCCTTCCCTGTTGGTAATTCACTGCTGCCTGCGAGCCAGGCAGCCACTCGGCAGCTCCGCGGCCGCTCTAATTGGGATAAATGTCTGATCCTGGCTCTCGAGGTTCTCACATCATCCATCATGAGAGGCAATCATCTAACAGAGATGAAAGTTTGGTGTACATTACTTATCCAACCCTTATCTAGTCATGTAATCCCACTTCTATGGATGGACCTGACTAAAAATGGTACCATCAATGAAAAGTTTGAGCTACTTGCCGCCTGGTTCGATCACGTCTCGGAGATGTATTCCAGCTTACACAATTGCTATACTGTATGGTTTGGAGAGACAGCGCATCTACACCTTTTTAAAGGGGAACACCACCTAAATTAAGAATTCCAGTATGTTATTTCCATGGCCGAGGAAAGTTCAATGAGTATTTGTGAACATGAGCTACACTCTCTCAAAGCCAGAAACCAGAGAAGTAAGTTTCAAACCTGTGATGTCATGGGGTATAAAGTCTGGAGCTGCTCCGTAGACGATGAATGGGAGACCCACAGAATGTTTGTTCTCTTATCTATACCCAAATGAGCTTTATTCTATGTGATGTTCTCAGTTGTGAAACAGAAAATGCACCCATATACTCAGAACATTCTCCTGGGTGCTCTCAGTGACACCAGTGGGAAACCTCCGGGTCTGAAAATTGAATGAGTCAATGAGGAAGTGCCTTAAACTTGCATTCTCTCTAACAGCCAGCCGGGGGCGACTCCTCTGGTTGCAAAAAGAAGTCTGATTGTAAAGAAGTCTATGAGAAAATGACCCTACTTCTCACTTGATTTATTACCTCAGTAAACATTGTAAAGATGAGTTTACGGTCTCAATCGCTAGTATCGAATCTTCTTCAATACAGCATGATGTTCATTTGGAAGTTAATTATAATCTTTTTGGTCGCCAAAAATGTTCGGTTGTGCTCGTGTCACTTCTGGTTGCAAAAAACCAAGATGGCGACGGCCAAAAACCAAGATGGTGACAGCTAAAAACCAAGATGGCGACGGCCAAAATGCCACACTCGAGGCCTCAAAACGGCAGACCAATGGGTGATGTCACGGTGACCATGTCCACTTCTTATATACAGTCTATGAGTGTCACCTATAACATCTCTCCCAATTCATTGTGGAGCAGTTCCACACTTGATACTTGATGACATCACAAATTTTAGTTTTTGAGTTTTAGCACTCGAGTTTTTGGATTTGGGAGAGAGTTGTTCATGTTCACTAATATATACACATATATACTGTATATATATAATAGAATACTAAGACCATAGGAATAACATGTAGGAATTTTGAAAATGGGTGTAGTTCCCCTTTAAAGCACCTCTGTTTCCTTTCAAGCCCATCAGACTCCAATCACAATCCAAGAAATCCGCTTCCGAAAGGTCAATGATGACAGACGTTGCAAGAATGCGATATAAGAAATCTGAAAGTCAGACAGGACATAGTGTCTACGTGTTGTATCCCTTCCCCAACCCTGGACTCACGGTCCACTGTCCAGCGCTGAGGTTTTGCAGAGCCCCGGCAGCAGCCTCCAGGGTGTTGTAGTTCTGGCTCTCGGTCAGCAGAGATAGGTAGAGCCTCACCACTTCCGGCTGATACAGCAGCTCAAAGCCTGCAGGGAAATACAGAGAAACGCACACACACACACTGGTTAGACTCTCTGGCAAGACAGACAGGCCAATTAGGCTGTGTGAAGGTACCGGCGGTACAGTGCTGAGGTTTATCTCGGACCATAGGGAGAGTTCTTTGGCAACGGGAAACATGAAGAAGCTTGGGTTTAGCACAATGTCTCTGGTAACAGCGGACAACCTTGACAAACGCCACAAAATTTGGATTGCAGTTTCATTTCACAAAGTTTCTGTGAAAATGTACACAACTCCACAGCATACACGGGACAGGGATTAAAGTGTGTCCACTTGGTTTCACAACAGGCTGCAACACCTTTATTAAGGAACGCTGGAACAGTGCCTAGAATCTCTCCTGAAGCATTATGATTGAAAATACTTCAGCATTATAAATGAGGAGAACACAAGAGGGAGAAATTATTGATCCGACCAAACCCAGAGTATTTGAGAGAGAGGTTTATCTCAGTAGCACATAACACATTCCACCACAGTCAATCATTAGGCCTCCCCTCTGATGGAAACGTAATTACATTATCAGCTATTAGACGGAGCAGGCACGGGGAGAGACAGAGGCGTCGAATCACATCAAATCAAATTTATTCATCCGGGTGTTTTTTTTTCTTCTTATTTTGCACAAACAGGTTTGTCACTAAGTGCTTTACAAGGGATCAACAAGACACGATTGAATTAAAAGGTAGGACGAGGATGTTTCTTCTGTCAAGGTCATGTCGAGCTGTTTGCATCTCTGGAGGGAGTCGTGCATTTTTTAATGGCGGGGCACATCACACCGCAGGAAGGGGAGACATCTCGTCATGTTTTAATGACTTGAGCAAAAACAATTTTTTACTATTTTGATGATCCTGAAGGAACATTTTGACGACTACATGCAGGTTTTTATTTCACATCAATTTTAGGAAGTAGTCGTGCTGAAGGTGTTTAGATCACATGTGGAAAATTACCGCCTAACAGATGAATGCCGCCACACAACCCGTCAGGTTGCAGTTTACATCCATGTCTGTCCAAAATGTCATCAGTTCATCATTTTATCCTATTAGACATTTGTTTAAAATGGTTATAATTAGCAAATGAATTACTGAGTTATGGACAAAAACTAGGGCTGTCAAAGTTAACGCTATAATAACGAGTTAACGCAAATTCCTTTAAACGTCACTAATTTCTGTAACGCATTAACAAAACTTGCTTTTGAGGTTGTAGCGGGCTCAGTTTTAAAGCTAGAGTGAAGATACTGGTATCATATGAAACTACCAAAACCTAAAGAACTCATAAGTACCAACCATGTTGGCTAAATATGCTCCAAACTTACACTGAGCGAGGAAAACGTACCCACGAGTCTCCCCTTTACAGACATGCCCACTTTATGATAATCACATGGGGTCAAGTCATAGTCAAGTCAGCACACTGACAGCTGTTGTTGCCTGTTGGGCTGCAGTTTGCCATGTTATGATTTAAGCATATTTTTTATGCTAAATGCAGTACCTGTGAGGGTTTCTGGACAATATCTGTCATTGTTTTGTGTTGTTAATTGATTTCCAATAAGAAATATATACATATATTTGCATAAAGCAATCATATTTGCCCACTCCCATGTTGATAAGAGTATTAAATACTTTACAAATCTCCCTTTAAGGTACATTTTGAACAGATAAAAAATGTGTGATTAATTAGCGATTACCAATGGACAATCATGCGATTAATCCCGATTAAATATTTGATTCGATTGACAGCCCTACCAAAAATGTGTTTCGTGAGGTCACAGTGACCTTTGACCACCAAACTCTAATCAATTCATCTTTGAGACCAAGTGGTTGTTAGTGCCAAATTTGATGAATTTTCCTCAAGGTGTTCCTGAGGACGTACGTACCCACGGACGGACGGACAACCCGAAAACACAATGCCTGCAGTCACAGCTGTCGCAGAGACATATGGTGTAATGTGAATGTCTTCAGAGTAAGGAATCAAAACAAAGCCAGAAGTAGGCCATAGTGCTTCAACAGGGGGGCACAATCTGCTGTTACTCACTGAGGCTTTAACAGACTTCCACACTCCGGATCACAATTTAGCTGATGCTTTGAAACATGGTGGCTAAAATCTCCTTTTTACAGAAATACAATTTCACCAGCAGCTTCCTTCCTCTCCTCTACAATAGCACACGAGCAGTTTCAAAATCCTTCTTCTACGCTTCCAGGCTCAAATTAAAGAAAGTCTAACCCCACTGTTTCTGAGGCCACAATTTCCAAGGTTTCTATTTGAAAACCCCCGTATTATGTGGACAGGGATGTATAGCAACCCTATTTGATTGATGCGCGAGGGCTGACAAGGCCCCTCGGTGCATTTTTCGAGATCCTTCTGTAAAACAAGTGCAACTTGGGTCCAGGTATAAAAGCATGAATCAAAACCCTTAAGGAGGGCATCTTAAGGTAACGTCTCCTTTTTTTATTGACTTGCTTTTTCAGTCGAAGGAAAGAAAACAGCGAAAGACGGAAGAGTGTCATTTGTGTGCTCGAGAGGTAAAGCGGAAAACACACAAGCTGACATTTGTGCCTCTAAATCCACATCTCACACCCGTAATTTGCAGAGAGCGGAAGCCTGGGCGCACTCTGAGATTGCCAGATTCAGACACAGCTACATAGTTGTTAACACTGAAAAAGCAGGGTTTTCATCCCTGTGGCGCTTCCCCTCCGAGATCATGCCAAGCCTGCTCCTCCAGAATGTGCGTGGGAGGAACTGCCAGGTCGGGACGATGTTACTGGAGGTGCTGCTTGAGAAGTCTTGAACTTATTTTTCAAAGAAGCAGCAGAAGCAGGAGCCGTCATGCACTAGACGGCTGGTTGTAACCATGTGCTAGAACATGAATCACATCAATAGGTTTTCTCGGGGGCGACGTGAAGGGGGGGGTGGGGGAGTCTGCGAACCAGACACTCAGCAACATTCTGCATGCTCCTCATATTTCTGTGTCTATCGGTGCACACTCAGCAAACTGGAGACCATCTCGCAGGCAGTCCTGTTGACAGACACTTCATCTCCAAGGCCCGTTCTCTCTCTGCACGAAATGTCAGCCATGTTGAACCTCTGTTGTCAAGTTCGCCTGCACCAAAGAACGTGTAATGCTAAGAAGTAGGGCTGGGACAATACACCTATCTCCCGATTCGATATATATTGCGATTTTTAAGTATTGTGATTCGATATTATGATTTATTGCGTCTTTTACTTTGGAAAATATCTTAATTACTAGATTAAAATGTTTGATTTTCAGCCTGTATATAGTCATAAATGTCCTGAAGTCAAATATATCAGTCACTGTCAGGCATATTTATTACATTAATTCCAGCAAAACCAAATAATAAAGACATTTCCCTCACAAATTAGTGGTATTTTCTTTTTAATTTATCAGGGACATGTAATGTTTTATACTTCTGGTGAATATAACCCAATCAATTTTATTTCCATAGATGTATTTTGTATATAAAGTTCCCTTTGTTAACACCTTATTTTGAAAACCGGAGGTAGTCACTCGTGTATACTTCCGCTAACTTCGCCAAGTCCGTCGCTAGCTCTCCCATCAGCTCCGTTCTCTTTATCATTATTATTTACATTCATGGTCAGCTCCATCTGGGCCGTTTGAATGCATTTAACATAAATGTCAGTATATGGGTGCTCTACAGTTGTAGCGTCGGCTGATTTGACCATGGAGATGAGAGTGACGGCTGGCTTCACTGCGATACTATAACATTTCCTGTCCATGACAGAGTTAGCATGCAGCTTTAGCCATGATGTCTAGCTCTGCTGTTCTTGGCGATGTGTGAAACCCAAAATGTTTCCATGCTGTACTGTATGCTGGATTTACATGTGAGGGTGCAGGTCGTATCCATACGGCCATTTTGTGCTTCCTTGTTTTGGCCAGCTGCGGTTTGTTTTGGTTGACGGATACAGAACGGATATGAAGTCACGTTACTCAGACTACAACAATAAAAGCGGTAACTTCCTTCTTCCTCCGCATAGACTCAAATGAAGCAATTATAGCGATTCTGGCATTAAAAAAATAGTTTGCAAAATTATAAAAAAGAAAAAATTGTGATACATAGGTGAATAAATTTTTTCACCACCACCACCACCCCTACTAAGAAGGGAAAGTCAATTGTTTGTTCCATTGCAACATCAGTGCCCAGCAGCAAAGCTACGCTTCCAGCATTTTGGACTGAAAGCGAAAACTGCCTAAAAAGTACAAAAGTAAAACAAAATAATTTTGATTCTATTGTAATAATTAATGTCTCTACCTAAATGTCCTGTGTTGAACAATAAAACTATTATAAATATACATACTATTATAACTATTTACCTACTTACTTATTAATCAAACTTTTTTGCCCAGCAGCTTCCCAGAGGAGCATAAAGTGAGCGATGGACATAAATGGAAGTTAGAAAAATCCAGCACACAGATTTTGAGAGCAATCTCAAACCTTTTCATGCCAATAACCTCCAAAATCGACATTCAATAGATGTACCGGAGTTTTGTCTCTTTGTTTCTGTACTGTTTGCTAACACTGTGCCTTCTGTGACAGTATTTTTGTAATAAAATCTGCAAATCCACATTTCCTCCTTGTATTGCCTGGGGTCTTGGTCTGGCAATCAACTGAGGTGACTTATGAAATTGGCGTTTTACAAATGAAGGACTCGAGACAAAAAAAAAGACGTCCTGTTCAACAAAAGGAGGATGAGAATGGAGGGAAATTCACTGGGCCTTTAAACTAATTCCTTTATCCTTAGTGAAATTTCTCGCTGTTGAGCCAGAGAATATCTCCGCCAGAGCTTTCACTCAGCGTTCTCAGCAGGGGCTTAATGTCAGCACCAAAAGCCTTAGGTCTTTCCTAAAAGCACTGGCCAGGTCCAGCTCTGTTGGCAGCCGTATACTCTAGTGTTGTTGTTGTCGCCAGTCATCTCCTGCTAGCCTTTTGGCCCGTTAGTTGTCAGTTTGTTAGATAGAATTACTATTCAGAGGGGTGATGAGCTGTCGGTGTGACGTGACCTTGGCTTTGCTCAGGGCAAAACACAGCCCTATATTCTGTGACTGCCTGCAAACATGATGACATTATTTAAATATATCCGGTGGTGTTGTGTGGAGTGTATGCAAATTATTTTTTTAGTTAGTATTCTGATCATTTACTTAAAGGGGACATATGCTCATTTTCAGGTTCATACTGGGTTTCTACTAGAACATGTTTACAAGCTTTAATGTTCAAAACACACACTATTTTCCTCATATTGTGTCTGAATATACCTGTATTCATCTTCTGTCTGAAACGCTCCGTTTTAGCGCCTGTCTCTTTAAGACCCCCTCCTGATATATTCTAATGAGCCTACATGTGACATTAAGCTGACCCGCCAGATGGTTTGTTTACACGGAACCATCTGAGAAGCCAAAAAAGGGCAGGCACTTTCAAAAAAAATACTTGGCAGGTGATTGGATGAGCCATCTGTCAATCAAACTCTTGCCAAAGCCAGTCGGGAGAAGAGCGAAAACATATTTCCCATCAAGAAAAGCCTTCAACGCCATTCTCTGCTCTTCTTTCAATGAAGAGACACTCCAGTTCTGATATAATCACAAAGTAATCACACATTTTTCATCAGTTCAAAATATTGTTCCAAAAAGGGAGATTTGTCAAGTATTTAATACTCTTATCAACATCGGAGTGGACAATTATGCTGCTTTATGCAAATGTATGTATATATGTATTATAGGAAATCAATTATGAACACAAACAATGACAAATATTGTCCAGAAACCCTCACAGGTACTGTATTTATGGCAAACTCGAGCCCAACAAGGGACCCCTTTGAAAATGGCCATACCAGTTTTTCCTCGCCGAAATCTAGCATAAGTTTGGAGCGTTATTTAGCCTCCTTCGCAACAGGCTAGTATGACATGGTTGGTACCAATTGGTACCGATTCCTTAGGTTTTTGTAGTTTCATATGACACCTTATGATATCTTCACTCTAGCCTTAAACCTGAGCCTGCTACAACCTCTGAAAGGTCGATTGCGCTGTGTTAAAGAAATGAAAACGAATTTGTCTTAATGCGTTGTTACTGCGTTAACTATGACAGCCTTAATATATTCTTATTATATAGGAAATATCCAACTCCCAGTGAGCGGAGCCCAGCGTGTCTATTTCCCCCTGCTTGGCGTGGCAGACAAACATCACACACAACTGTGGCCTGGCCTCCTTACACGACTCCTGCTGAGCTCTCTCATAACCTCTCTGCTGAGGGACAAACACACACAGAGGCACACAAATGGGCACAGTCGGTAACGTACGCACGAAACGCTCTGGAGATATAAGCTCATCCCTAAATGAGGTGAGAGGGGAGGAGCGGCAGGTCACTGTTCAAAGCAGAGGAAGACGCCGACGACTCCCGCAGCTGAGGCGAGGCTCAATTAGTGCCCCCGGTACTGAGGAGAAGGGGCTTTGTGGTGCTGCAGTGCGTGAAAACTGGGTTAGAAACAAAGTTAAGTTGAAGTGATTGAGTGACGCTCGGTGCAGAGCGTTAATGCGGTTCAAGTAGCTTCACTATTGGCTGCAATTAAAGCCAAGGTGTAGCGGTGTGACAGGCTGGTAAATGATAATGGATTAACTGATGGGCTAAGAGGGGACACACACACACACACACACACACACACACACACACACACACACACACACACACACACACACACACACACACACTCGTACATGTATGAAGACTCTTCTCTCAGACTCACACACTCAGACACCTCACTGACTCAATTCTCTCAGCCATCTGCCTTCCTCTAGGATAGTTGGCTGCATTCGAGCAGGAACTGGATACACACCTCTGCAAACACCTCCGTACACACACACACACACACACACACACACACACACACACACACACACCAAACCCTCGCCCGGGCATGTCAAAAAGTGATGTTCATCGATCCGGTCTGCCTCCAACGCGTACAGGATCTCTTCCTGTGCTAGCACCATTTATTTACTGCTCCGTTCTCCCGCACACAGCACTTCCATCGAAGGAGAGGGACATGATGGCATATCGCTTTCTACAACTCATAGGGGAGTTTTACAGCGCCGTGAAAGGACCGGAGAGAGACGGAAGATAAAGAGAGTGGCAGACGGGGAGAAAAAAAAGAAAACAAACAGCAGAAAATACATAAATCCATCATATCTGTCATCCTCAGTCATCGTTCTGTAACAGGTTTTTGCTTTTACGTAGTCATTCTATGTTCACGGGGAACATTGCAATAGGGCTGCACGATTATGGCCAAAATGATAATCACGATTATTTTGATCAATATTGATTATTTATCACAATTAGTCATTGATTTTAGGGACAAAATATTTTTATTGCAATTTCACATTCTAAATGAACAGAGCGCTGCTTTCACTTCCACGTTCCATATTATCCTTTTAATTTAGTTATTGTCATCTATAGTGGTTATTTGCAAAAATTCAAATAATTAGGAAATAAATAATTGTATTTTTATTTAAATGTATGATTTGATTAAAAAAAATCGTGGCATTAGTAGTTTTAATTATATATTATAAGCTGTTTAGAGCTATAGTGTTAGGAAAGTTAAACAGGTCACAATTCCCTCTCTAATATCTATTTTATATTGCTGTGAAAAAATCGCCTTCAAACAACTGGATTTATTCAAGTTTCTCTTCAAAAACTACATTTTACAAGATCACATTTAAACGCATCATGATAGAGTTATAATTTACAAATCGCTTTACAATCAATTTACAACTGCACATGTGTGAGTGACCAGTAGAAACTAGAATATATGAGACTGTTTAAAACCGTCCGGCTTTGGTCGGCTGCTGATTGACGGTACATCTCTCGCTGTTAGTTTAGGAAGCGCTTGATTTATGCGGCAGAGTTTTCTATGAGCGGAGCATGCATTTCAAACGCCAATATCGCAGTCGATCATTTTCATTCAATTGTGGGAAGCCAAAGTTGTGAGCACGATTAATATTCGGTTAATGTGAAGCCCTACATTGTAATAACACACAGTGTCTGACATTTGCACTCCTGACTTTTTGGTTAATTGAAATGCTGGTGATGTCCAGTACTGTAGGAGCGTTCTGCTGTCACTCTCATCGTTCAGTTTCTCCAGGTAGAGACAGAAACGTGGAAGGTAAGGGCAGAAAAAGAGAGGAGAAATACTTCTATGCTGCCCACAGGGTCACATTCCCCCCCCTATGGAACACGTGCATAAATAAATCAGGCCATTCCAGCGGGAGAGCCTCGATTCATCGAGTCTCTGGTCTCGTACCACATCTGAAACTCGTGCACATTTAACCCCCTTTTTATGTGAGAGTGTCTTTGTATAAGTTCAGGCAGGCACACGGGAGAGCGCTATAGTGCTAATGAAGGGTTTCGCGGGGCCGAGCCGCGACGGGGCGATGGCTAAATCAGCACATCATTAAAAGTATTATGCCACCGGTAGAATAATGGTCGTGACTCTCTCCGGTTCATTAAAAACCAAAAGGTGAGCAATGGAGACGCGTAAACAAAACACATCAATTGGCAGGGTTCACAGGGAGGCATGAGAAAACTTCAACACTTCTTCCTTGAGTCATACAGTTTGCAAATGATAATACTTTTTTTGATTACTCTGCTTAGAGGAGCGTATTTTGTTTCTGAATGTTTCAATTAAGGAATGCATGCATATAAATCAGTTTAAAGCTAAGGTAGGCAAGATTGAAGCAAATATAAGTTATTTTTATAAAACAGTCGCTATATAGTGACAGTAGTGCATGAGACAGGTAACCTGAAAAAAATCATTTGCCTCTGTGTCCTCCGGTGCTCCTAACGGCATCTGCAAGATTTCACAGACCGGAGGAAAACAAGCAGTAAGAGCTGAGGTCTGCTGTCCAGCTGCTGTCTATGAGAGCCCGTCAATCACTCACAAACTCCGACCAAACGGTCAAACTAGGCAGCGCTGATCAAATATGAATCAATATTATGTTACGTTAATGCCTATATCTTTTGCCTCAAATATTTTCAGAATCATCTTGTAGTGCACGGTTTAGCTGTAAAATGAGAACGTTTGTGACGCAGCCGCCATTGTGAAATCTGGTGAAGGAACGCCAAGTCTGATATTACAGATATTATACTTTACATTTTGCATTAGCACATAAATTAGCTCATGCATTAGGCGCGGCCGCCATGAGGGGGTGGTTGTTCTTCCGCGGATATCTGATCGTAAATATTGAACATGTTTAATATTTACGATTTGATATCAGTGCGGCCAGGATGGACTTCCGAGCCAATCGGGGGGGATGTAAAAAGACTCTTAACATACGTCACACCACAGGAATATCTGGAAAGATAATCTTTAGGACCATCAAAAATCGTGGCTTTGCTGACCGTTGTCAGGAGGGGGGAATCAGGCCCAAAATCTGCTTGATTCTCGTGTAGTGTGTACCCGGCATTGTTAAGAATGGATGGCAGTATCCTTGGGGATGGGTACAATTGATGTTTACTGTCGATTCTTAAACTGCATTAATGTATCTAAAAGTATTACCAGAGGGGGTGAGACGCATTGAAATCAGAGTGTTGTCGTTGCATTTGTATTCTGGAGACGCATCTTAATGCCAGGCGTGAATGTAATCAGGCCCGGATAACGAGATGCATGTTAATGCTGGGGATAAATCACAGAAAAGTACACTTAATTGACTTTCAAATTTCTCTTTCCGCTGCTCTCTCTGGTGTAATTTCTGTTGTGGCGATGGCGAACCCACTGTGAAAATCTGCTACTCCATGCAGGTTACACTGAAAAAACAAACACTGTTTTGCAAAAACACAATTTGACCCATGTCTGGTTGTCCTCATCTTAAGCCCGGAGGGAGAACATGTGATGGAGGCCGCGCCGCATTCCCTTTCCCTCCGCAGACTCCCAACAGACTTGGAGCCTACAGCGGAGCCAAAACAGAGCGCAATGCCAGACTGCAAAGGCCGTTCAACACCCCCCCCTCCCCCCCGTAAACCCCTTCAGACTGACAGGGTCCAAGAGTCAAAGCCTCATTTTGTCCTCTCGCACCCAGTTGGCCCCTGTCGCAGATTGGCATCTCTATAGGCGGCCCCAGGGCGCCACGCATTAGCATACCCACATGGTAGTTTGGCCTTAGTTTGCTGGATGTTGACAAAGAGAGGCAGAAGGTGGCAACTGGCCCCATCTCTTGGACAGCTACCCATCAGCTTTGGGCCACAAATATGTCCTGGTGTGATGGGGCGGTTTAAGAGAGGGGGGAGGGGGACTTGGGGAAAGAGACTACATCCGCACTAATACACAATTTAAAAAACGCTGTTTTAAAATGAGAACGATCAGTGTTTTAGGGCCGCTTCAGAATTAATCTCTGTCCCTACTACCACGCATATCACATGTGTGTGCCGGTGTAAATAGGAAGCAGTGCAGTTGGTTGTTCAGTTGCAGAAAATACTACAAATGAAGAAAAACAATGGCGAAAAGAAAGACCAGAGATATCTTTGCTTGGACAGACGACGAGGTGGAGCTGTTAATGAAAGTAACACACGAGTATGAGGTGTTCAACGAAGCGGAAAACACAACAGATGTCATTTGTTTTCTTCCACAAATCGCCACGTGATGGGGCGTGATGAAACAGGTAATCACACGGCATGACTGATATCACCCAATCAAGAAGCGAATGGAGGTGACTGCGTCATCGTTTTTTAACGGTATCTGTTTCTGTCCGTCCAGACTAAAATGCAGCCCTATCGATTTATATTCCTACGATCAACTACATCAATAGGTACTCGGCAAGTTGTCCTTCACGGGAAAATCGGTTTGCAAGGTAAATAATCTATCGTTTTGATACTAAGAATTAGCACCTTGTATTTAAGCACGACAAACGTTATATGGATGTGTTTTTCAGCACTTTTAATAGTAAAGAAATGTTACTCCGGTTCACTCTCCCTGTGTGTGACATCATCGACATGCGCCAGCAGCGCCAATCTCAGAAAGACGACAACAAAACGAAGCATGGCTGATGGTGGGGGAAGAGCCAGACGAGCGAGAGATTTTCAAGCCGCGTTTGAGGTCCAGCATGTGGAAACAGTTTCATAAAATAAAGATAAAATACAACGGCAACACAACCAATCTTTCCACGCACCTACTGAGACGCCAGGTGATTACTAACACCAAACGCCCAGGTAACTCCAGCAGCGTTCCCGCAGCAGTAGCGGCGGCAGCTAGCTCTGCAAAAGCCTCGCTAACATTTTTGGTAAGAAATTAGACCAAACCTCACCTACGACTAAAGACATATATTTGCCATTAATCATTTGTTTACTTCTTTATGTCAATAATTAATTTATCCCTGATTCCCTTACAAGACAAACTTTGAAGAACCCTGACCTACACTGTCCAGTATCCAGGTATTTATTTCACACTGATTGAATTTCTGGCAAAAAAAACAACTACTGTATAGATTTCAAGTCATTTTATATCGTATCATATTGTATTGCTCTAGATGAGCCAAATATTGTCCTTGAACCGGATCAGAACGATGGAAAGTGATACGTAACGTATCGTTACACCTCCTTAGTCAGCAGCGTTTTCAAACGTCTCCATTTCAGGTGCTCAAAAACGCCGGAGTAGTGTGGATGATAGGCATAAACTTAGCAAAAGTTATGCGTTTTAAAACGTATTAGTGTGGATGTAGCCAAAGAGCGGACAGAGAGGGGGGAGATATCGCTGAAGGCACACGGTGAATATGCAGCCCAGACCTCTCCCTCCCTCCTTCCCTCCATCTTTGCCAGTTCACAACAGGGGGTCCTGCTCCAGCACTACCAAAGCTCGTTTCCTACCATTTAGCACAATAGGACCCTTTTCAGCAAGCTGCCTCTGCAGTGACAGGGGAGTACTTCCTCTTTCCTGTGCTGATAGGCCAGCAAAGTCCCGCTGTGGGGTTTTAGTCCACATCAACACCGCTAGCAAAAGCACGCTGACAAACTGACACCAAATTGTCCGGAACGTCCAAGCACTCCTTTAACAAAGTGCATCGGAAATGCTCCGTCCCCCGTCCCACCCCACAGCCCCGCTGCAGCCCCTGAACTTTGGACAGGAACACGGAGCCAGCGGGTCTCTCACTCCTGAGCCGCGGTTCTATTAGGTTTTCTGTGGCTTGCTCAAGAATGTGCCTCGCAGCTATCTGGCCTCTCTCTGGATTGACAGTGGTAATGCTCCGGTTGTTTGTTTCCAATATACTTCCTGCTAATGTAATAGTGTTCCAGGGCCTGAGGTGAAGGTGTTAGTTTATATTAGAATCTCCGTCAGGTGGAGGTATTATTTCCCTTCGGATAAAAAACATATTGATATGTCACTTTTCGTGTTGTGCGGAGCATGACAAAAGTCTTTCATATAACAATTTGCCGCGATTCAACAAATGGTTTTCAAAGTTTAATATTGCCTAATGTTTAGTTGTCAGATAGTACAGGTCGCCTGTCTATGTGCGCAGCCACACGGGACACTTCCTCTCTGTTTTAAGCTGCTGCTGCCTCCATGTTTGGCAGGTAAAAGCTGCATGTCGTGGATCCAGGTGCTTTTAGTTAGAAATAACAACAACTGACAAGGGGAAAACAAGTCAATTCCATTTTCTAAGTTGTATTTACCACTTCATTGGGCCAGTCATGTGCACTCCAATCTGAATTATGATATGTGTGACAGCACTTTAAAAACAGCACTGGAGCCAATTTTAGAGTCTGTTAAAGGTGGAGATATACAAGTATAGCTTATGATACTCAACACGACCAAGATACGTGTTCATCCTGCTGGTGTTGTTTACACTCTCAGCGTTCATCACTGAATCATTACGCCGTGTTCACATTATGTGGAGTTATTGTGATTGCCAGTTTTCGACTGAAATATTCAGATTCATTCTTTTTTGGCCTCTATAGAGAAAATTTGCTTTCACAGTCTGTACACAATCAAACACTCAGAACAAGTAACACAACAGGGTATAAACCAACAAGTCTATTACAATTAAATATTAGGGCTGGGACGATACACCTATCTCCCTATTCAATACTATCACAATACTTGGGTGCCAATATGATAGGTATTGCGATTTTTTAGTATTGCAAGTCGATATTGCGATTTATTGCTATTTTTGTTAACTTTCTCAACACTAGACCATGGGGGAAAGTCAAATCATGCACTTCTAGGCACTTTTAATTTGGAAAATATCTAAATTAATACAGTAAAAATGTTTGATTTTCAGCATGTATGTAGTCAGAGATGTCCTGAAGTCAAATATATCAGTCATTGTCAGGCATTATTTATTAAATTTTTTCCAGCAACCCCAAAAACCAAAGTTTAAAGACATTTCCCTCACAAATTAGTGGTATTTTCTTTTTTAATTTATAATGAACATGTAATGTTTTATACTTCTGCTGAATATAATCAAATCAATCTTATCTCCATATATGTATTTTGTATATACAGTTCCCTTTTTGAAAACCGGACGCAGTCACACGTGTATACTTCCGCTAACTTTGCCAAGTCTGTCGCTAGCTTTCCCGTCAGCTCCATTCTCTTTATACATCCATGGTCAGCTCCATCGGGGCCGTTTGACTGCATTTAACATAAATGTTAGTATATGGGTGCTCTACAGTTGTAGCGTCGGCCGATTTGACCACGCAGATGAGAGTGACGGCTGGCTTCTCTGCGATACGATAACGTTTCCTGTCCATGGCAGAGTTAGCATGCAGCTTTAGCCGTGATGTCTAGCTCTGCTTTTCCTGCAATGTGTGAAACCCAAAGTGTTTCCATACTTTACTGGATGTGTAGTGTTAACCACGTTGGATTTAACATGTGAGGGTGCAGGTCGTATCCATGCGGACCTTCCGCCGTTTTCTATTTTCGTTATCGGCTCGCTGCGGCCGGCTGCGGTTTGTTTTGGTTGACGGATACGGAACGTATATGACGTTACTCAGACTACAATAATAAAAGCGGTAACTTCCTTCTACCTCCGCATAGACTCAAATTAAGGAAATATATCGATTCTGGCATTAAAACAATCTATTTCAAAATCGTAAAAAAAAAACTTGCACTACATAGGTGAATTGATTTTTTTCCCACTCCTAGTGATCTGGCATTGCAATCAGGGATGAAAATAACTGAACCAACACGAGGAGAAAGAGAGCGAGTAAAGAAATCCGATGAGGTGAACCCTCGCAAGTCATAAACATGGTAATCTTTCCAAAATGTTGTGGATGCAGCTTCAGAGCCTGTCTCATGCTGATGTACAGTTAACACACTCAGCCATGAAGCTGAGGCTGCGCGACTACTCTGCACCTTTCATACTGCACACACACACATTGCAGATACATGTCTGGACTGTGCTATTAAGTTGGCTGCAGATGAAGAGCAGATATGGGGGAGCCTGCCGCTGTGCTGAGGACATTTATTTTCTCTACCTGTGTCTCTTTCTTCTTCCCTTTCTCCCACCATGTTCTTTTCTCTCAGCCTGCCTCTCTCATGGCCTCCCGTATCTCCACCACAAACACAAAATGCTACAGACAATGCCAGAACTGCCTCTATCTATTGATGTAGACAATATGTAGAGATGAAAGAGTGCACGATGGTAGTACTAGGGGTTGCTATGGAAACCCCATCTCCATCGCTACTAACAAATCTGTTCATTCGACGTTCATGTGAGACGGTCGGGCGAGCGACAGCGCGACGAGGAAAAGGAACGAACTGCCGTTTCAATCTGCACATTAAATAACGCAGCTCGTTGAGGTGATGCACTTCATTCAGAGGCAATGAGTTGGAGACAGTGACTGGCAAGACCTTTCTCAACCTTTCCTACAATTCCCATGATTCCAAAGCAACTGGCCAAAAATGTTAGCCTGAGGGCTGCAATTAGTGGCCAAGCCCCGCTCGTGCTCCGTGTGAGTTTGTGTTTAGCAGCAGCAGCTCCCTCAGACGCTCAAGTGCTCCGGAGTGGAGAGGCGTGTGCATCTGCTTTAGAGCGCATCAGTGTGTGTGTATGTGTGTGTTTAGTAAGAGAGTAGTCTGTTTCAGCATCACCTTGAGTGCCTGCTCTTTTTACCCAGGCAAGTCACGTCCTCGCCCAGACACAAACGAAACTAGAAACTCAGGCAACAGCAAGAGCCTGCCACAGAGAAAGAGATAGAGGGGGAGACACAGGTAGAGGAAGAAAGAGATAAAGATAAAGAGGGGGTAGGGAGGGGGGGGGCCACAGAGAAAAGCTATGGGGGGGCGGAGGCGGTGGACAATGTTTCCTGTTTCCTGTTTGGCAGTTTTTAGTCCCTCACCTGAGCCTGAAAGGCTAAAAAACAAGCTTAAGATGTCAGGAAGGTGTTGTGCTTTCACCACAAATTCCAACGCACAGTACAGTCGATTCCCAATGTGCTGCATCTACCTACATCTGACAGGGATTTCACAAAGACATTGGGCATCAACAGAGGAGGAGGAGGAGAACAGGAAAGAGTGACAGAGGAGGAAAGGAACGCAGGTGACCAGGGAGCTGGGAGGGAAGGAATAAGATAGCGAGTGAGGGGAGAGGAAAGGAGTAAAGGGAGGGAGAGGATGGATAGAGAGAAAGAAAGGAAGAGGAAATCGTGACCGAGTGGATTTGAGCTATGAATGTTGTATGTTGTATGGGATGGATGTGTGTGGTAAATAGTCCGCAGAGATGCATGGATCATGTCAGGGCAACAAGACAGTAATAAGAGGGAAAATAAATAAAAAAAAAAAAAAAACTACAATCTTCCAGAAGAAAAACTGATGCAGTGCAGCGTGAGCTAAATGATGTACTCGACAGTTTGGGATGAGGGTTTGGAGGTTCCAGCCTTCGGGAATAAGCCCAGATAATCCTGTGGACTGCTGGTGTGTGTGTGTGAGGGGGCGGGGGGTTAATAGAGATATGGCAGTGACTGGAACGAGGACTGAAGATAGAGGCCTTAGACTGAAGCAGATGTGGGGTGGCGGGGTGGGGGGGTTGGGGGCTGCAGTCTGGATGATGGAAAGGAGTATGGCTTAAACACACATGCACATACACAGACTAGAGTTGCACTAAGGTCTATTCTTGAGTTACTGGTTTAAAGCTGCTGATAGCAGTAGTCAATATTTGGCAATAAATAAACATTTTCACTACCAAACTAGAGTTACCGCCTCACGGTGTGTATGCCTCCGCCAACCAGTCTAGTTGCAGTTTACATCCATGTCTGTCCAAAATGTCGTCACTTCAGCATTTAGTCCTGTTAGACATTTGTGTGACATCGTCATAATTAGAACATGAATTCTTGAGTCAAGGCCAAAAAATGTGTTTTTGGGAGGTCAGAGTGACCTCTGACCTTTGACCACCAAAATCTAATCAGTTCATCCTTGAGTCCAAGTGGACGTTTGTGCCACATTTAAAGAAATTCGCTCAAGGTGTTCCTGAGATACGGTACGGACGGACGGACGGACGGTGTGGAGTTATAAAGGTGGTGCAGGTATTTGATGTCCATGGGGGACTAAAAAGAGCGATACTCTGCATTTAAAGCGTTTAGGAGGTGCTGGTAAAAGTGTAACAAATGGATTAACTGGTTCGTTTATCTCCGGTCAATGTGGATGTAAGATGTGATAAGAGTTTGTGGTTTTGTGTCACAGTGGGGCTTTGTTGTGTTTCTTTATATTTCTTTACTTTGTCACTCTTTTCCACCTGGGTTCTGTCTACATGGTACTGTACATACACCCACTAACACAGGTGTCCAATTAGACCTGACCTCTGGACTGCGTGGGTAAGTACACACCGATTGACATTTCTCTGACTTTACTGTTGTTACACCTGTCGGGGTAGAAAAAAACAGGTAGTTCCCATCAAGGCGCCGATTAATTGTGTGGGTGCGCGGGACCTTTAAGTTGCTCTGGCTGTTTTTGCTTGGGTCATTTTGCTCGCACCAAGAGAGGGTGAGTATTTTAAGATGCAATAGTTTCTGCAATTCAACGATGGTAAAGATCCATCCATCCATTATCTGTAACTGCTTATCCTATTCCGGGTCACAGTGGGGGGTGGGAGGCGAAGGCGGGTTCACCCTGGACAGGTCGCCAGACTATCACATGGTTGACACATAGAGACAGACAACCATTCAAACCTACGGGCAATTTAGTGTTAACAGTGAACCTAACCTGCATGTCTTTGGACTGTGGGAGGAAGTCGGAGAACACCGGAGAAAGCCCGCGCTATCACGGGGAGAACATGCAAACTTCACGCAGAAGGGCCCCAAGCCGGGTTTGAACCTGCGACCCTACGATGGTAAACATCTCTGCCTTTATGTGACAAATTGAAGAAGAGGTGGGGAGTTGCAGAGTGTTGATGTACGGGCTATGCATCCTAATAAAACAAGACAAAGTCCGAGAAAATGTAGATGGTTTGGTGTTGGCTGTAATTCACCTTTAATTCAGACTAATTAAAAGGGGGGTTAAAAAGCATCCTGAACTCCACCTAGCTGGTGCACCACCAGGGATACACTGATACCGATACCGGATCGGATACCGGGCCGATACGGACTCAAATAGCTGGATCGAGTATCGGTGACAATGGGTCTGATCCATTCAATTCAGTTCTATGTTAATATACTACATACATTATAGACTGGGATTTTAAATCCTGTTTAAGTTTGACCAGTTTGTTGCTGCATTAAAAAGGTTTACACTTGAATTGTAATTAATGTTAATAAGATACGATTTTTTACTTATTTGCTGGAGTACGTATTATTAATACGTATTAGTATTATTTTAATAATAAATAACATTTCATTATATATATATATAGACTGAAAAAGTGGGATCGGTGCATCACTATGCACCACAGCCCGACCAGTAGCCCCTACACAAGTCTGCATCTTGGATGCGTGATGACGGCTGTGATGGTGTTTGACGGTGGAGGGATATCCTGTGTCTGGGTCGGTGTCAGCACCCATCTCTCATTTAACGCTCCC
Organism: Sebastes fasciatus; assembly: GCF_043250625.1. Lineage (NCBI taxonomy): Eukaryota > Metazoa > Chordata > Actinopteri > Perciformes > Sebastidae > Sebastes > Sebastes fasciatus. Next base: position 5,365,268 of record NC_133800.1, read on the forward strand.
TCCAGCCTCGCCAGCAGCCCCCCCACCCCCACCCTGTGAGATGGCACGCTAAAGTGTGATGGATACTCCGGATTAACTCTCGCCTTGGAGGATGACAGTCTATGTTTTTCTCCCCCATACACACACTTACACACACACACACATAGCGGATGCTGTGGTCAATTTTCTCAGGTAATATTATCTCTCCCTGCAGCGCCCTGACAAACAACAGCACCTCTAATAGCCACATAATACCACCCTCATGGTAAAGGGCACAGTGCACTTTATGTGTGAGAGAGTATTTGTGCGCTTAAATGAGTTTGTGTGTGTGGACAGCTGTGTGAATTAGGATTTGGATGTGTGAGTGTGTGTGTGCTTATAAGAGTCAAATGAAAGGCAGTGAGGATGAGATGAGTTGCCCCCGCCGGCTTAAATGAACCCATCGTCAAAATCAAACGCACATTAAAAATCCTAAATACTTGTGATTATAGACCAGTCACACAGATTGGCTGTGGATGCTGAAAAACTCACCACCAAAAAAAAAGCGTTTCATGTCGCCCTCTTCCCACTCACTCTCCTCGCTCTCTTACATAAATAGAAGCTTAAATCTTTCTCCTTAAATCTTTCCCGTTTATACTTCCCTTTCTTCTACTCCTCTCGTTAACGGCTGTTGTATTAGTAAGGAATGTTGTTAAAAGCGCCGGGACCGCGGCCTTTCCCCCTTCTGCTCACTTGCTTACAAATGTGATGCCGCTTAGGATATAAGCGTCAGTTAAATCCCTAAAATATAATCTAAAGCACCGTGCTTTCCTGATGTAACTGAGTGATTTTATGCTCAGAGTAAAACCTCAGCGGAGGGACAGTTTGATTGGACGCCCGCCAGCACTGAAGTCTCCTCCGCTCCGTCTGACCCTCTCCTTCGATAGTATACAAGGACAGCAGTCCTTAGGGTGCATTTAGGCCCTCCTGTTTACAACAGTCTAGACTGTTTACGACCAATATTTCATCTGCTGTTTACCAGTAACGGGACAGTGGCAAATTCTGGAGGGGGGCATTTTTTCCCTCTCACTAAGCCTCTGTTGTAGCTCCAGTGATGCCAGTCTGCGCGCCATTAATCTGCTTTTAATTAGATTAAAGCGTCTCTCTCTCTCGCAGAAACAGGAAGCAGCGCTCTTGGGCCTCGAATGGGGCCAAAACAAAAGGCTCCAAACTGGCAAGTGAGTCTCACTGCGGCTTCCTCCTACTTCCCTGGAATCGTTCTTGTCTCGAAATTATCACTTTTGCTCCCAGTCTGCTCAGGTTTGGGGAGATGGGGGAGGCGAAAGACATGGTTAATCATCTGAAGAGCCTGAAGTTGCCGGCTACTGGATTTCCAGCACTTTTTTAGAATCCCACAGAGCCTCGTAGGAGGAGGAACGCCGATCGGGGGCGCTGAGTTTTATTTTGGGGGGTAAGGGAAATTTAAACAACTTGAGAAACCGCTGCTGTCGTATAGTGGGTGGAAGTGCTGTTAGGTTTATGCACTGCCACAGAGGAAGTGCTGGGAATTAGTGGCACGCCACTATCCTTTGCCAAACACAGGTGGATAAATGCTGCTGTGCATCGCACACAAACACACACACACAGTAATCTGCAAGGACTTCATTCCACTAATGATGTGTAGAGCAGCCACTCTAAAATGAGACCTCCTAGGAATAGCATTATTATGCAAACCTCTTTGTATTTCCAACAAAACACAAGGTGGTCCCACTTAAATAAACCTCTCGCTCCTTTCATTAGTTGTTTTACTCCTCCTCGCCTTATTATCACTCCTTTTCATCACTGCCTGTGTGAAACGGCTCGACGGAAACGGATGGTGGCGAGTTGAAAGGGGGGGGGGGGTTGCTGTACCTAAAATGTCAGCTGCAAGCCCCTGGCTATCAACATAATTAGCCCTTTTTCTGTGTTGTGCAGTGCTTAGTTTTATTATCAACTTCAAAGGAGGGAAAATGATTGGCATGTGAGGAGCGTCAGGTTAGCCGGGGCTCAGCGGCACTCCAAACAGCTGCTGTGGCAGAGCGGGGATTTAGTTTTAATCTCAGGTGAGGTGGTGAGGGAGGGGTGAACATTTAGCATCTGGGGCTTTTAACATGTTGGCATATAGTGTAAACCAGTTCTCATACACCGTTCTAGCTATACTGTACCTACGCAAAAGTAATGCACTGTAATCGTACATATCCCACAAAATCACTTCATATGTAATCCACGGAATCGTGAAACAATAAAGAGTGACAAACTCTGCGTAGGGAGGAGATCAGGGTGCATGGGTGGGTTAAAAAACATTGAATATTCGCCCAGGAGACCAGGGTTCATACCCCGTGTGAAAACAGAAATCAGTGTTGATTTATTTGTCACGTAACCCAAACCACAATCTATTCCTAAACCTAACTAATGCCGGGTACAATCATCAGCAAAGCACAGATTTTTTGATGGTTCTAAAGATTATCTTCCCAGATATTCTTGTGGTGTGAGGTATGTTAGGAGTGTTTTTTTACATCCCCCGATCGCCTCGGAAGTCCATCCTGGCCGCACCGATCTCAAATCTTAAATATTAAACATGTTCAATATTTACCATCGGATATCCTGTTGTGAATGGGGAACCCCCGAGGACAGCCAATGACGCAGTCACGTGGGAAAAAACGATAGCCAACTGAGAACAAAGCTGACTGAAGCGGAAAGACAGCGGCTAATGCATGAGCTAATGCAAAACCATAAATCATTTACACTCGACAATTCAAGCGTCTTGTATCCAGATGATATCCATTCAATTGATTACACTTTGTTTACACGTACCCACATGTATGTATGTATGCGTCGCTGTTAGCCAGATTTGATTGCCTCTGACTTGCTTTTCCCACCACAGGATGTGAATCTGGGTCGGCCCTACTCCAGTCCAGACGGTGGTGGTTCACAGCTAACCGTCAACTAACACAAACACATGGTTGGGCAACAATTAGGACAAAAAGTTCTACTGGCCATCACTGGCTCAATGGCGCTTGCTCACCCATGCGGGTCATTGTGCTGTCTCATTCAATGGCTGCACTGATCAGGGATCAGATTAACGCCTCCTGTGCGACCACAAGTTTCAAAATCGCTGGAGCCGCTTTCATTCCTGTTGCTTTAATGTGACAGGCGGTCATTTTAGCTGTCATTACCACTGGGGCTATACTTCACAGGCTGCTTACTGATTAAGTTCACAGTTGGACAGAGTTAAAGAGGACCTATTAGGATTATTTTCAGGTGCGTACTTGTATTTTGGGTTTCTGCTAGAACATGTTTACATGCTTTAATGTTCAAAAAAATCTTTATTTTTCTCATACTGCCTGTGCTGCAGCACCTCTTTTCACCCTCTGTCTGAAACGCTCTGTTTGAGCTCCTGCTCTCCCCCCCCCAGCCGAAAAGCCCTGTCTGCTCTGATTGGTCAGCTGGCCCACTCTGTTTTGATTGGTCAACCAAACCAAACTCTTCGGACTCCGCTCCAGCTTCGCTCTAACTAGCTTTGTTTGAGGGCGGGCCAAACTAGTCGCTAGGCAGGTATTATGCAAATGTGTTACTTGGTGACATCACCATGTTCCGGAATAAAAGGCGGGACTTCAAGCGAGGTCTTTCAGGCAGTTCAGGAGCAGTGTGTTTCTGTGGGGGAGAGGAACTCCCTTTGGTGTGGACTTTGTAACTTTGCAGAAGCATGCACAAAAAAACTGTACAACACTCTAAAGGAAAAGGAAAAAATCACAAAAGCATAATAGGTCCTCTTTAAGATTGCTTATGCAACCTGAAAAAATTGATGAATTCACATCTTTTCAACATCTGGCTAGAACGCATCTCAACAATCTCATTTCAATCTGTCGTGAATGCTTCTTGGCTGCATTTCCACTCTGCTTTTTTTTTATATATATCAGATAGCTATCCAATCTGCCCAAGACGCATGAAGTGAGTGTGAATGGGGTAATATAACATCTGTGCCTCGACTCACAGGCATCAATTATCTCCCGCTGCCACTTGGAGCGCCCCTGCGCAAAGTCGTTCAGTGCAGGAAAGAGTAATACAAACAGTTTGGGTGGAAATTCCAGAGCAACATGATTATGTCTGATGTTTTAGGTTCTAGGTTTTTGTTTATATTTATTTACTCCGTTATTTAACTAGGAAGTCTCCTGAGATACAATATCCCTTTTTTGGTCTCTTGTTTGTTTGTATCCCATTTAGCTTCGCCTCTCCATTTGAAGGTTGCGGCACAAATGGAACAGAGATATGAATCCAATTAGTCACTCCTAACACCTCGTGATACACTGGCCTCCTTTTCTTAGAGGCGGACAAACATCCCCCTGGACGTGACAGCATCCAGGATAGAAAAAAAAAACGTAGAGGCGATGCATAGGGAAGGGTGTTATGCTGAGGGGAAATGTAATGACTGAGAGGAAAGAGACGGAGAGTGATGTAAGGTGCCAGACAGTCTGGATCCAACCCTGTGTGGAGTGGACACTATAGCAGCTGAGAGTGAGAGAGGTATGTGTGAATGTGCGTGAGCATGTGTCCGTATGTGTTATATGTTGCATGCTTTTTGTTTGTGTGCATGCTTTGTGTAGATGACATTCCGGGTGCAGACGTTCACGAGCTAGCCGTCGTCATCTGGGGTCTCGCTTCGCTGTGAAATGTGACGGCAGCAAGTGAGGAAGAGGAGGTGAAGGAGGGACGTAACCGGAGCAACTGAGCGGAGTGTTTTTCCTGAACAAAAAGGGAAAGTGATTCACCGAAGTGGTCAACAAGCTGCAAGCTAGCAAGCAACTCAGAAAGGCCAAGAGTCAGCGTTCACTATCTGGTGTTGAATTCCACAGCCGTACGAAAAACGGAGAGCGATTGTCAGGCTCAGTTTTAAAGCTAGAGTGAAGATACTGGTTTCATCTGAAACTAACCTAAGGAATCCACTGGCTCCAACCATGTCATACTAGCTTGTCGTGAAGGAGGTTAAATAACGCACCAAACTTACGCTACATTTTGGTGAGGAAAACCTGGCATGGCCATTTTCAAAGGGGTCTCTTGACCTCTGACCTGAAGATATGTGAATGAAAATGGGTTCTATGGGTACCCACGAGTCTCCCCTTTACAGACATGCCCACTTTATGATAATCACATGCAGTTTTGGGGTAAGTCATAGTGAATTCAGCACACTGACACACTGACAGCTGCTGTTGCCTGTTGGGCTGCAGTTTGCCATGTTATGATTTGAGCATATTGTTTTATGCTAAATGCAGTACCTGTGAGGGTTTCTGGACAATATTTGTCATTGTTTTGTGTTGTTAGTTGATTTCCAATAATAAATACATACATACATTTTCATAAAGCAATCATATTTGCCCAATCCGATGTTGATAATAGTATGGAAAACTTGACAAATCTCCCTTAAAGGTACCTTTTGAACAGATAAAATAATGTGCTATTAATTTGCGATTCATCACGATTAACTATTTTAATCGATTGACAGCTCTATTTGCCTACCCTCACGATTTTCCTGGGAGACTCCCGTTTTTCATTGCCTTCTCCCGGTTTCCTCCTGGGGACACAATTCTCCCGTATTTCTCCCGATTTATGACAGATTTCACACCTTTTTTTCCCCCCTTTCCTTATCTCAACCTGTGTCTGGCTCTGTACAGCGTGTAAAAGCCCTACTGTTTCCACCCGCACGACAATAGAGCTCCACCTAATGTCGTTTCCCGGTGGAAGAGATGGGTTTCAGAGCGCAGTGGTGCCGTTGTTCAGTGAGTGAGAGACGGAGAGAGAAGTCGAGAGTACTAAGAGAAAGAAATACTCAAGCAGGGGCAAAAAAACAAGTGAATAAATAAAAACTGATGAATATTAGTTTATGCCAGAGATTTACACAAATTCATGCCAGAGGGGCGAATTATTCAGTTTTCTTTTCTGAGAATTAAAAGTAAAATCAAAAGTAAGCCTATTTAACATTAAAATGCTGTTACAGTGAACTTATTCATTTGTTATTTTCATTCTTTAAAAGTCACCGGAATGCAGCAAACAAAGTCTCTGAACTCAAATTTTTCTGGAGGAGGACACCCTGGCCCCTCGCTTTGGTTTTTTAAATCATCCCTATTTTTGAGGTTGGCAAGTATGATTATTCAGAATATCCTGCTTTAACTTGGGGATTCAAAGTAGATGCAGAACCAGCCAAAACTTCTCCTCCCATTGGAATTGTGCTACTCTGGAGCACTCTTGGCAGCAGTTAATGACGCAAAGATGCTTTATCTCGGAAAAACGGATCTGCTTGAACTCGCCGCGGCAGGACGCTCGTCGTGCCTTCAGGCAGGACGATTGTTTTCCTCGCCGCAGCTTAAGAGCCATAGAGATATGGCGGTGAGGATTAGAAGAATCAGATTCATGCCACGGAGACATTAAGTGAAATATTTCTCCTCCGCAACGGCAGAGACAAAACAATGAAAGCGTCGCTCCGTTTTCCTTAATTCAGCTGAGCCTCTGACTTTTGAGACTTCAAGAGCGGAGATGCATCAGAGACGGAGATGACTCCGATTGCAAAGCAGTCACTTTTCATTATACTACAAAACAGAGATCTCCAGTGGGATGATATCAAAGAGGGTTATACAATGCAATACATAACAGCTCACACTAGTGTTGTTTGTCAACGCTAAGACCTCTCCGCAAATTAAATGCTCGGCTTGCAAGACAAAGCAAGAGCGAGACAGCGTTACACAGTTGTCGTCTTGGTAAACGCCGTCGTTTTATCAATTGCTCGGAATGTGCGAGGCGAGGGAGAGCACAATAAATCTCCCGGGGATGGAGAGAGCACTGAAGTGGCAGAGAGCAAGAGGAATGAGAAGTGGTGAGAGAGGTAGAAGGAGAAAGAGAGAGAGAGAGAGTCATGGAAAGCACTGATGCTTTTCAAACACAAGGCCTTTACTGCTTAGTCAGATTGCCCTTGTTGTCAGATATGACTAATTAGCACTACCTAATGCAGTTGTGATCAATGGCAAAAAGATTCATCGTGGTGGGAATAAGCTCTGCCAGAGGAAACGGCGTTCACCCACACAGTTTCCAATTATTTCCTCATATAAAACATTTACTAGTGGTGCTGGCCAAGAGGTAAAAGGCAATCACGAGTCAACTGGACTTTCTAAGTTGACAATGTATGTGATTAATATCACTATACAGAAATGCTGCATCGTGGATAGGTTGATGTATGTACTCAGTGGTCAGAAAGGAACCTTTCTACCAACAACTCACATTTGACTATGTTAATGTTGGAACTAAGTATGGGTTCACAGAGCATGGCGGTAGACTCCAACCCGCTCAGATCCCCCGACCATTCCAGTAGTCATAACCTTTCTAGGAGAGCTATGATTACTGTCACCTGACTCCACCATAATGCACAAACTTATTTCATTGGATAAGTATAAAAAGCCAATCACGGTGGTCGACGTCATCTAAAGTGGACTGCAGCAGAGCCACACACCCTTTTTCAGCAAGCATGGCTGACCGTGAGCCAAGGAGGAAGCACATTGTAATCTGTTAATCATATTGTTAATTTGTGTTTAAAGTAGTGGCGAGATGAAGCCTCATGGAGCATTAAAGCTCTCCAGCAAATTGGTTCGCATAAGGGTTCATTTCACGAGGCTTCGTCTGGGCTTCGTGTGCACATGAAACCACCTATCGGTCAAAGAGTGTAAAATAGGCAGATATATTACAGATGTGAGGCAGTGGTTTAACCGGGCAGAGGGCAGTGAGTGTGCTTGTGTAACTAAAGGAGAATGATAGATGGGAGACTTTTTTTTTATTATCCAGGAACAATAATTTCTCAACTGTGTTTCGGCTTCGGGCGTCTTAAATTACGTCATTGGTCTAAGACAATGCAAGCCTCGACATGCGCTTCACAAAAAACTTCCTGGATTACTCGACACGCGCTCCGAAAGCCTCGGTACAGAATATAACATCATTAGTTTAAAGTAAACATGAGATGTTACATGTTACATCCATCCATCCATTATCGGTCACCGCTTATCCTATTCAGGGTCACGGGGGGGCTGGAGCCGATCCCAGCTGACACTGGGCGAAGGCGGGGTATTACATTACTTATACATGTCAAAATATCATATGAAAGAATTATTGCTTTTACTCAGGATTAAAAAAATACTAATAATCTGTCCACTGGAATGGTCGGGGGATCTGAAGGGAAATGAATCGGGAAATACTATTTTGATTTATTTTGACTGTTCTGATTTGATTTTCTAATGATACAATCAGCTTATAAAAACTATTATTCTATTACTATGTACTAACTATTAATACTATTATCAGCATATAATGCATCCTATTGATTACATACACAGAATATTAAACTCTTGAACATACTGTTTTCTGGAGATTCTGGAAATTTAGGTTATTCTGAGAATAATAAATGAATATGAATAAAAAATATGTATGCAATGTGTTGCAATGAGTTAACCATTCATGAAAAATAAACAAGCTCATGTTTTTAAATTGAAAAAACGTCTCTTAAGAGTATTTTTTTTTTAAATCATTTTTACTATTGTCTTTTATTTGCGATTCCATTGTGTTCCCCGGTTGTAGTACGTACGTCTATTGAAAACATGAAGTATTTTAATCTATTTTATTATCGTTAATGATTCATGAGTGCATTTGGAGTAGAAATCCACCTTTACAATATTTTTCTGTGTTTGGAACGTGATTGGGTTCTGAACGGTTTTAAGGCAAGTTCACCGTTGCTGCGTCCGTGTGGCCGCAAGGGCCAGCATGACGTAAATTTCTGCAAAGGTCACTGTAACACCAAAATGTGTCACTGCGTGGACTGTACGCGCTACAAGTATGCTGGCTGCATATGAGATGGAAAAGTAAACTGGACGCTTGTTACATGCACTGTATATGTATATGTACTGTATTCCCCAGCCTTGGTCCTATTCTCGTTAAGCTATTGATCTAACTGTACAATAATTTGTGCACTAATTCAAAATATTCTTGGATAGCGACGTACATGAAACCTGCCTTGGTGACCTTGGCGGAGATCTAGTTGATTCTGATTTCTCTTTTTTGACTTTTTCCTATTCAACAAAACGAGGGAGGTCTTCTTGTTGCTCTCAGTAGGTCACCATCATGTTTTCTACTGGAAATGTGGAACGTGTCTGCGTATGCATTTCCCCGGTTGTAGTACGTACGTATATTGACTTTGGTTGCTGGAGCTCATTGAAAACACACCCACATGCTCAGAGAGGACGTGAGGCTCTTTTCACTCTGCTGCATCGTGACACCGCTCTGACGATACAGCGGAGAGGGAAGAAAGAGCAGATGAAGGGGGGCTGAGGGAAGAGACGAAGGCTGCATGTAAGGTAACGGCTAATTAATTTCTCTCAGGACAGTTTCTGTATTCTTTCAACCTTCTCCTCAGGTTGCAGGAAAACTCAGCAAAAGGAAACCTATCATTTTTTACTGAAGTTTTTTTTTAACCTCCTCTCAGAGAAACACACACACTCAGTCATCACACTTCACACCTTCTCCTCTATCTCCCCCGTCTCCCCTCACCTGACTGACCTTTCTCCAATCTAAAGGTTTACGCTGTGGTTTCAATTAACTGCTGGGAAAATGTTTCATCATCTCGGGGGCTGCCGCACTCACCGGCCCCTTTAATGAAAGCCGTCTTTTCACACTTCTTAATTACTTTTGTTACAGCCACCCTCTCTCTTTCTCTGCTTCTGTTCTGGGCGCCATGAATAATGGACTCCTCTGCTGATGTGTGTGCCTGCAACAGGTCCCCTTTCTGGTGCAACTGCACGGACAAAACAACTCCCTCGATCAATTAGGGCAGACAAAGTGGCCACATAATCAACTAGAAAGACGAATCACAACAACTGGGAATCTGTCAAGACAAGTTTAGTTAAAAATGCAGCATTGATTTTTGAGATATCTTCAAGCAGGTGCAGAGGAGCAGCTATTGATGTTTGGCTGATAATAAATGGATGTGTCTGGGTCAGTGCTTGCTCGCCTTCAACCTTAAGTCACGCTGATATTGGACTTTTACTTTGAAAAGAAAGTTATTTCATTATGTAGCATCTGTGGTTTCAGACCAACAATCCCTCATACCTAAATCACAATACAGGTTTGCTTCAGCTCCTTCTCAAACTAACACTACTTTGTCATGGTTAACAGAAACCAACATTTGCTCTTGGTAGAAGACGTGAGGCGAATCACTGTCCATGGTGCTAAAGTCAGTTGTTTTAAGAAGAAATCAATGTTGCATTTGGTTGGTCTGGGTGTTAACAGCAGTATTAATATTAATATAACACTACTTTCACTTTCGAGAGGGGACATTCATTATTCACAACCTGCTTGTCTTAAAGTAGTAGGTCAACATTTAGGGAAATACGATTATTCACTTATTCGCTTTTTTTCCAGAAAGTTAGATCAATGGTTGTTTGGCAACCTCACGATGAAGACAAGAAGTCACTGCGAAATAGAAACAGTCCGGCACATAACCCCCTGATTTAAAAGATAAAACAAACCAGATATAAAATGTTAATTATTGAGTTTTAGAAGTGCTGGTAGACCGATTTTTTTTTTACTTTAGACAGAGCAAGGTTCGCCGTTTCCACTTGCTTCCAGTGTTAATGCTAAGCTAAGCTGAGCTATCTGTCTCCTGGTTGTAGCTTCATACTTATTGTACAGAAATGAGAATGATATCGATCTTCTTATCTAAGACTCTGCAAGAAAGTGAACAAGTGTATTTTCCCCCAAAAATGTCTTTTTATTTCTTTAAGGAGCTAAAAAAGTAGAGATGTTCTGATGCAAATTGCCCCACTGTGGGACTAATGAAGGAATATCTTATCTTATACCATTTTTTCCTTCCAGATACCGATTGAACTTGCATTATCGCCCAATACCGAGTACTGATCCGATACCAGCGTGAGAAGTTATTATTATTATTATTATTTAACAGCTGTTTATGACTGACCATGTATGGATGTAATATGAGTACTATCTTTGTTGTATGGCCTGGCTCAGGATAAACCCTGTAAAACATGGACAAATACAGAGAACGAATGCAATAGAACTTTTTTTATTATTCAGTTTTACTTGTTTGATTTTCCACTCTGATCGAAGCATAGACTGGCATTCTCGCCGATACCCGATACTGAACTTTGTGCGGTATCAAACACATTTCCGATGCGGGTATCGGAACAACTCAAGAAAAAAGGCTTGGAAAAAAACGTCATCTGTCTATCTGAGTTTCCTGTTTTAGTGCTCCATCCTGAGAGTAACAGTCTTGGAGGAAATGCTAAATTCTTTAGAATTTTTTTTTACCAATAAATATATTTTTAATAGCAATGGAACAATGACTACATGTAATGTGAAAAGGGGTTCCGCTTGTAGTGACACCCCAAAGAGAAATGTCACCCAACTCTGCAGTTCCCCTCAGCTCTATGGAGCGTTTTAGTGCTTTCAGCTCATTGTTTTGGTTTTACAGCCCTCAAATTTACCGTTCAGCTTCACTTCCAGTCAGAGCAGTGACGCTGTACGCTCCCCGCCCAGCACCAAACGCCACACAGTCAAAGTTAGGGACTAGCTGGTGAACATAGTGGAGCATTTAGCAGCTAAAGAGACCGATATTCTTTCCTCAGGAGATGTTGGAGACTAGAAACACGACTCCAAATGACATAAATAACATTGCTCTGTGTCTATCTGGATGTGTAAATGTGCAAGTTGCCTGTTTGTTCTCCAACTCTAATGAGGTGATAATATGTCAGTGTTGCGTTTACAGCTTGTCCCTCTGTCCTTACATGGACAAAAAAATCAGGTAACTTAGAAACAAGAAACTCTGTCCAATTAAAGAAAACTGCTTTCAACCTTCATGGATCAAACTGTACTGTATTCAAAACGGTTGTGCAACTTGAAATACCCATTAGGCCTTGTGCTTTCTCTCTCGTTCTTTCCCTTTCTCAGACACACACACACACACATCGAAAACACAAACAAAAAGATTAATCATTGCCCACTGCCAGGTCCAGCCTGGTCCCGGTGTTGACCTCCCTCTGTCAGACATCAGATCAGGCCCGGATACACATGTAATCTCCCATATCTCCCTCACCCATCGCAGCCGAGTGAGAGCTTCTCTCTCTATCTCTCTCTCTCTCTCTACAGATGACCAGGGGATGCGGTGGTGGCGGAAGGTGGAGTACGTGCCTGAACGCAAACAAGCATACATTTTCATAGACAAACAAACAAGGCCCCCCCCACCCCGATGACTTTAATGGTCTCGCAGTCGCCGGCACTTTCACCTCCGATGTTTCCTGAAGAGGAAGAAGTGATAAATGTGCTTTAAAAGTCAATGTGTGTTTCGCTCTAGTGATTAAGCTTATTATCCATGCACCTCGCTGTTGTTACTCGCCTCTGTGTGGAGCTAATAAACGTCAAATGTGATTTGTCTGTCAGCGCGCGAGAAAATGCCGAGCGCTCTCTCCGACGTGAACACACACACACACACACACACATCTCAACTGCGTTTGACATTTAGGCCTATATAACGATAATTGCTTTCTCTGGCTTCAAAACTCCGATGGGTGTTGTTAGCACATTGTGTAACGTAATCGCGCCGCAATTGTAGCCACTATAGATCCAAAGTCGCATGTCAGCACGTCAGCTTGGCGTTTACCCATGAACACCCAGTGAGTCCTCATACTTGGAGCTCATCTGTTTTATTTTTTACTTTAGGAGTGTTAAAAAAAACGGGGAAATCGGCTTAACTTGGAACAGCACAGCAATTAATTGTGATCTAGTTTAATGAGAGCCCACTTTGCCGTGTTAATGTGGCTAATTAACAGTCAAACAGGAAGTGGTATTGACTTTGAGTGCCTGCCACTAGACATTGATGAAGGTGCTGATGTGTAAATACCACATAAGGGTGTGTAACAAGTGCAGGCGAATTCCACAGACACCACTAGACAGATGGACACACACACACACACCTCTCCACGGAGGAAGGTATTATACGGACTCACACACAAGCAAATACACATTCTGTTACCGTGCGGATGTGCTGCCGCGTGCGCTGCATACTAATTTGCTCTTATGACTGTTACAACTGCCCGTCAGGTGCCAAAAAACGAAGAGAGAATGAGTGCACATACACACGCTTTAGTCACACATTATTGATAGAGCCAGTTGCAGAGTCTGGAGACTAAACCTCCGTGTGGCCAGTTTGCAAATACCATCACTGATCACGTTATTCCAGGGTTCCTACACATTTTCCATTTCAAAATTCCATACTTTTCCAAACTCAAATTTCCAGACTTGTCTGTAGATTTTTCAGCCCATATTTGACTTTGTGACTCGGGGTGAAGAGGATGCTGTTACAAGACTACAGTGCTTCAGTGTCTCCCCCCCATAGGTGAGATATCAAACAATTTTACCCAGAGTTTGCATCCAGCTCTCTTTTCCCATTTGGAATTGTTTAACCAACCAGGCTTTATATGTGGGATTGTCAAGCCAGCCCTCTGTCCACAAAAAATTCGGGCAGTAATTTTAACACTAATACAGTTTTATTTTTTGCTATAAATATAATGTGATGATGCTGAAGACCTTCAAGGCACTTCATAGTGGATGACACCTCCTCAGTTTGTATCAGCACGTAACCACTGCACCAGGCAAGCTGAGGTGAGCTAGTCACAGTTCATCATGTGTGCGTTCAGTAGTACAGCATAGCATAGCTTGCTTTCGACGACATCAAGCTCGCTTTGGCCCACGCTGTCTCACACAGTGGTAAATATTTTGGCTGCTCTGCTGCTTGTATGATCTATTTAGTTTTAGAAATTCTGAATTTTATATTTTAGAAAACAGAATAGAGGCAACAGTCTGGATACAGAAATGTTTTTCAATACTCACTTTTCTTTTTTCCATACTTGACCTGGAAATTACTAAAATCAAATTCCATACTTTTCCATACTGCATAGGAATATTTATAGTCATGAGTAGATAAGCAGGAAAAGCATACCAGTAGGGTACACAAATTACAGGAAGAGAGGAGACTGTTTCTATTCTCTGCATATGGTCAAGAAAAGCACACTTGAACCCGAGATCAGTGCATTTAACTTTTCAAATAACAACTCTTTCTATCCACCTTTTTTGTGCTGCTGACATCCAATTTCTGCAACATCGTAATGTTACAAAAATAAGCCCAATGCTGCAGATGCAGCACTATGGCTCGTAGGCTCAGGTAGAGTGGGGAAATATATATCAGCAGATTTTCTTTGCCATTTATACCACGGTAGCTGTGCTTAATCTTTCCAAGGTAGCTAACCCAAATCAACAAGCAGGCCTTCTGCTTTATGTCAGTATTGGATTTATACGATTTTTTAATCAATGTGATGGAGTACCTTGATTTGTCAGGGATTTAAAGCTGAAGTAGGCGAGATTGGAGCAAATATGATTAAAAAAAGTTATTTCTATAAAACGGCCTCTGGTCCTCCGGTGCTCCTAACGGCATCTGCAAGATTTCACATACCAGAGAAAGACGAGCAGTAAGAGCTGATCTGAGGTCTGCTGTCCGTCTGCTGTCTATGAGAGCCGGCTGTCAATCACTCGCAAACTCCGACCAAACGGTCAAACTAGGCAGCGCTGATCAAATATGAATCAATATTCTGTTACGTTAATGCCTATTTCTCTCCTCAAATGTTTTCAGAATCATCTTGTAGTGTACTGTTTAGCTGTAAAATGAGAAAGTTTGTGACGCCGCCGCCATTGTGAAATCTGGTGAAGGAACGACAAGTTCTGGTCACATGACCGGAGCACAGCCAATAGGAACGCTCTCTCAAAGAAATGACCTGTGATTGGTCAAAGTCTCCCGTCACAGGCTAGATTTTAGAAGCCTGAAAACAGAGCCATGAGGAGGTGCAGAAGTCTAGTTTTCTCTCAGAACACTTGAATTACAATATGCTGAAAGGTTATTATGGAATTTTTGCCCAATGATGCCAAAAATATACTGCCTACTGAAGCTTTAAATCACTAGATTACCCAAACACAGGCATCAATATCTAGTTGATTTATCTACTGTATAAACATCCCATATGAGGTTGCAACTAACGGTTATAGAGTGCTACAAGAATGAGTCCTAAAACCAAGAAATGAGTTAGCATTTTAGTACTTCCGGTTCCCTCGTCTGGAAGTCAATGGGTTTTTAGTTAGATGCCTGTAATAAGGTCTGTGGTTAACACAAGATGAAGAGATTTTAACGTTTTGTCTACGTATCATAAACTTGTGTTTGCCACAGAACTTATTTTCTGCAATAACCCAAAATCCAATGGAAAAATCCTATTGGGTTTTTGTCGAGGGAACCCAAGGCGATGCTAACTTCCTGGTTGGCCTACAAAAATACGTCATCCCTGGAGCAATCTATTTTCAATAAGGGATACCTTGACATTTTGGTAATGTGCTGATTTGCTTTTTGGCAGAAAGTTAGATGAGAAAATTGACACCACTCTCATGTTTGTATGGTAAATAGGAAGCTAAGGTCAGCAGCCGGGTTAGCTTAGCACAAAGACTGGAAAGCCTGGCTCTGTACAAAGGGGATAAAATCAACCTACCAGCGACTCTAAAATTAAAGGTGCTAAATGCGAGATTGGAATAATTTCTATAGGCTCCAGCTCCTACAGTGAAAACAATGGCAACAGTGCAGTAGAGTACAGCAGAGCAGTACATAGTGGCGGTCGTGAACTAGCCAGGAGGGCACGCTCACATGCACTAAAAGCGCGCGCGGCCGGCCCGGCCATGTAAACAAAGCTCGGAGAAGCTCGGACTACAACACACACACAAAAGGAGTGTGACTTCATTCTCTGCTCAGGTAGACATTACTCCTCTATATCTTTATATATAGCAATTAGTTGTTTGCTGCTATATTAATACTCTGAATGTTATACAGAGAACCTTTCACAAATTAACACATGACATCTTGTGTGTTTAATCTGTACTAATGTTTTGTCCGACCAACAGTCTAAAACAAAAAGCTATTCAATTCTCAATTATATAAAACAGAGCAAATCCTTACAACAGAACAGCCAGAACCAGAAAATGATTGGCATTTCTGCTTGGAAAAGGACGAATGGATTAACAAAATAGTGGCAGATTTTTTTGTCCATCAACTAATCAATTAATTCGACTAATTATTTTGGCGCTTATTTCAATTAAATTACATATAATGTGACAGAAGGGTTTGTCCATATCGCCCACTCCTAGGCCCAGCAGTCACCCATGCATTGTAGCACAGCACAATGCAACAGATGAAACAATGGATTCCATTTAGTCACAAACTTGATAGAGCTCAGTATACAATAATAACAGGCTCCTTTCTATTGCCTTTTGTGTCCCAGTGTATTGTTGTATTTAACAAAAAGATGGCTTACAGAGTTGATGCTCTCACAAGCTGCCAACAATTGTCACAGTGAAGGCACAAAACCATCAAACAAAGCTGAGTTGCTCTCTCTCTCTCTCTCTCTCTCTCTCTCTCTCTCTCTCTCTCTCTCTCTCTCTCTCTCTCTCTCTCTCTCTCTCTCTCTCTCTCTCTCTCTCTCTCTCTCTCTCTCTCTCTCTCTCTCTCTCTCTCTCTCTCTCTCTCTCTCTCTCTCTCTCTCTCTCTCTCTCTCTCTCTCTCTCTCTCTCCCTCTCTCTCTCACACACCTGACCTGCCTCCAACCAAACCAATCACGTGTCTTCAACAGCCTCGCTGTACAACGCCTGACTCGTTTCCTCTCTGTCTTCTATCACATCTAAATGAGGCGAGTTATTTTCCAGATATTCTCCCTCAGGAGCGAAAGGGTTAACGGAGGGATGTTTTGCTTGACAGGCGAGGCCTACCTTTTGACGGCTCTGAGCGCTTGGGCAGATCCAACGTGTCGTAGTTTTTGTCGTTCTCGCCGTTTTTCCTGCCTGGGTAGAGGAGAGAGGAGGGAAGACGAAGTCAGTGTCATAACCTAAAAACAACTGGATTATAAAAGGACGTTGTTGTTGACACCTGGGTTAGACCAATATGGAAGGCTGATATAAATAGTTTTAGACTGAAGATGCCAATAGCTCATATTCAGTGTCTTTAAAATGTAACCAATTTCATGGTTCATCATAACTGAACCGCATCCTTTTCTATAACCTCTCCAGTTGACATATCGATCTAATCCAGGTCTACACATCCACTGAAAAAAGCATGAATGTTTGCATGTATACACATGTGCACAGAGCTAGAAGCGTGATATGTAGCACACACATAAATTCCACACTGTCCGCTAATGGCTATAGAACACCGGCGTGTTCGCAAAGATGAATTGGCATATATACCGGAAACCTACTGTATGAGCGCAAGGCCACACATGTACGAACATATAACTGCATACACCTTCCTTCCACAATCACAGACATACACGTTCCCGCTGTAACTGTAATGCAGTGGAAGAGGGGAAATGGAGAAGGAGGAGATGTGGGTGACTAATGGTCATCTCACATACGCATGGACATGCCCGTGGCACAGTACAGGGATACAGAGACAAAAAGATGAACTGGCCCTGCCACTCATTCAAAATGCAGAACAACAACATTGCTTTTGTTGGACATTTTGGGAAATACACTTTTAAAGAACAGTCACGGTTCAGCTTACTTTGAAAGGAACACCCTGATGGAGATTTGTTGAGTCGAAACGCGTTGGTGGGTAATATTCATGTCTGAATAAAGGATTTTTAATTTACAATCTGAGTAGCTCAGAAATTTGCCAGACTGCCATCATATGCCAAGGACTTCCTTTCAAAGTAAGCTGGACAGTCACCGTTCCTTTACTTTTATTTGACTACTTGCCCCATCCTTGAAGAGCACATGGTTTTTTAATTTCAACATTTTCAACAGTCTCCTGACCCAGTGCAGCACTCCCAATTTTTTCTTCATACACTTTGACACAATTAGATTATTAGATCAATATCTGCGCTGTGTTGCTAAATATGACGCTACAGCCAGCATAACTTTGGTATATTTCAACTCTTTCCTCCCATGTTTTTATGTCTAACTGACTAATAGGAACAACAATTACTGAAATTGGTCCAGTGTTGAGGGAGAGTGCTGTAGACAGCAGCTGCTCACTGGCTGCAATGTTATCCTATTGGGGCAACCTGGCACCGTCATTTACGTCCACTAAAAGTGCTTGTTTTGCAATGACAGGCTCTGATTTTAGTTAGAAGTGTCTGACATTATGGAAAGAGTCTCGCTCAAGGAGAAATCTGAAATGTGACGAGGTGACGTGTTGCTGGAAGGCAACGGTGGAATAGTGGAATATATCCATGGTGGAAACGTGAATGCTGGCCAGGCAGGGGGTTTGTTGTGTTGAGAACAGAAAGCGTAGCTTGGTGTTATCTCAAAGATTTATATTCAACTTTCACAATGAGACTTGAGCGGGATTTGGACACAATAACAAACAGACTGGATCAAGCCAAAGCAAGGGAAATGTTTTATTTCTCTGTACGATCCTTTCCATAATGTTGCCAGACACTTCTTATAACTATCTGAGCCTGTCAGTGGCAAAAACAAGCACTTTTAGTGGACAGTGTGCAGCTCGTTTTGCGGCTGCTGGTTACCTCGTTTCCCTCAATGCTGGACCAGTTTTATAAATGTTGTCCCCATTTGCCAGTTAGACACAAAAACATGGAAAAATAGGGTCCAGGTTGAAAAATACCGGTTAACCTTTAAAACTGAAAGATGAGAGAAACATCTAGCATGACTCTGTATAAAGGTGGCACGACTTTGACAGAGCCAGGCTAGCTGTTTCCACCACTTCCAATCTTTATAGAAGCTAAGCTGCTAGACTTCTGCATCTAGCTTCATAGCTAATGCACAGACATGAGAGTGGTATCGATCTTGACACCCAACTCTCGGCAAGAAAGCGAATAGGAGTATTTCCCAAATTGTCAAACTATCCCTCCCTTTCAGGCAAACTGGTGAAGAACTATTTGTGACAACCTCTACATGTTTGCAGGGAAAGCCCCAAACTTCGAGAATAGCAAAATGTGAAACAAAATCTTGGCAATGGCAGCTTCAAATACAAATCTGTTTCAGTATCAATAATCCATGTCATTCAAAGCCTCTATAAACACACACAAAACCGAACACACACACACTAACGGGGTCTGGAGCAGAGCTTGACATCTATGCTTAAACACAACACAAAGGGATCTGTGAAGGGCTCAAGCTAGATACAGCAAGTAGCAGTTTGTCGTAGCTGCTGGGATTAGTCTTATCTGAAAAGGCTGTACAGTGTACGCCTCAGTCCAATCATTGATTCAGACAAAAGAAATTTCAGGTTTTAATTGTCATTACTGCATCTTTGACTCTTGATTAGTCAAGCTCTACTTCACATCCCGATTTAAGGACTTACCTGTTTCATCAAGTTTCATCACCTTTACCTTTCACCCTATCTTAGAGGAAGAACTAATTCTATTCTAAACTGTGCAGATTGGGAGGGGGTGGAGTCTATGGCGCTGTTCAGACCTGGCATTAACATGCGTCCTGGGTGATCGGATTACAAGTGGACTGCTCTAAGTACAGGTGTGAATGCACTCAAGACGCAATGAGGACGCATTGAGATCCGATCGCTCAGACCACATTCAGAGGTGGTCTGGGACGCATATGGCCACATTCTTTTAGCAGTGTGTACGCAAGTGTGTCCTGGGCCACATTAAGGACCGCCTACTCAACTGATGTCCTGCTTGTATCAGTATTGAACGGACGTATTTGAAGCTGTCCACTTGTGATCGGATCGCTCAGGACGCATGTTAATACCAGGTCTGAACAGGGCCCAAAATACTCATGTAGACATGGTGAAGGAATGCATGTGGAATGAGTGAAACACCCCAATTTTCTGAAGTCCTTGGAACTTTCTCAGGTTTTTGGAGGACACCCAAAACTACTTCTAACTACATTCTACAGCCAGGGGGAAGGAGGATGAGGAGGAGAAGGAGGATGGAGAGGAGGAAGGGGAGGGGGAGGAGAGCTGTGAGTGAGAAGGGTTGAGGGGGGACACTCACCTTGATTAAACCATTCCTCTATAGTTAGCCAAGGAAGCAGCGGCAATGCCAAAAAACACAGAGCAGGGAGAAGAGAGAAGAGGCATGGTGAAAAAGACGTGTGCGCGCGTGTCAAGAAGCTGTGCAATAGATGAACAGTTTCACAAAAAAGAAGTCATCTTTTACTGAATAGGGAGAGTGAAAGAGTGCAGGGGAGGGGGGGGGGGACAAAATAGAGAAAGAAGGAGAGTGCAGAGAGAGGAAAAGGAAGGAGTACTTTTGAGATGGAAAAGAGGCTAGATGGGAAGCCATTAGCAGTCCATAGGTGTTCTCTGAGAAGCATGCTCAAAGAGTTGGCATTAGTGGGACGGCATTTTAGAGAGACAGGGAGAGGGAGAAAGAAAAGTGTGAATCATAAAGGAAAATAGGAAAAGATATGAAGATAAGCTAGCAAAAGAGAAAGAAAGAAAAAGCTGAGAAAGAAAGTAATCGGCTTTTATTGTCAGACAGGAGGGCAGGATAGAGAGTCACAGCGACACAACAAACTGTCATTAAAATAGAAAAGAACAGAAATGTGCTCAAAGGGACGGGAACAACAGGCAAGAATCAGCCTGTTTATTAGCTAAAACAAAGCTGCTGAGCGCGTGTTAAGCATAATGGTATATTTAATACTGAATGTGACATTAAACTGAAGAGGAGGCCAAACTTAGCCTACTTAAGGTAACAAATTACCAAGCATACTGCCGACAGTGTTGCTTAACTACCCGCCTCCATGCTCCTTTATAGCTGCGTTTAATGTTTCTGTACCTGAGCCTCCTCTTTTCAAAGAACACCTTCAGGGTCTGCAGCAGCTAAACATTTATCATTATTCAAAGCATGTGTGTGCGTGTGTGTGTGTGTGTGTGTGTGTGTGTGTGTGTGTGTGTGTGTGTGTGTGTGTTGTGAATGCATGTGTGAATGTGTTTATGTGCTTAATTGGTGTCTTTATGACTGTGTATACATGTTAAAGCCACCGTGTTCTCCTGACCCCTGAACCGAAAAGGGTTCTCCGATGGGTCGTTAGAAGTCAAGGGTCAACGGCTGGTGGTCGCACCTCATTGGCTGACTGATTAACGGCAGCCATTAATGTTGTACAGCGGGGAGATAACAGTGTCGTTTAGCTAACAGCCTGGGAGGATGCTGATTAAGACGCCGCTGGCGACACGTGCGTACACGGCACATCTGTTAAGGAGAACCAATAACGGCGAAAAAAACTCCTGACGCAGCAGACGGCGCAGCGATGCGTGTCCGTTACACAAGCGGTGGAACACACATGTCTCATCGTAGACTTGTATTGAAGCTAAGAGGTTACTGTGACAGTAAATACACAAACTGACTCATCACTCCTTTATGGTGCGGTAGCTTGGTCCAATGTAAAATTTAAAGGGGACCTATTATGCTTTTGTGCTTTTTTCCCTTTCCTTTAGTGTGTTATAAAGTTCTTTTGTGCATGTAAAAGGTCTGCAAAGTTACAAAGTCTAGGCCAAAGGGAGTTCCTCTCTCTCCACAGAAACACTGCTCCTGAACTGCTTTAAACGCCTCGCTTGAAATCCCGCCTTTTCTTCCGTTACGTGGTGATGTGACCAAGTAATACATTTGCATAACGGCTAGTTTGGCACGCACTCAAACAAAGCTAGTTAGAGCGGAGCTGGAGAAGTGCTGCAACACAGCCGGTATGAGAAAAGTAAAGCGTTTTTTTGGCTGGACCGCAGAGGGCCAGCCCTACAAACACAAAAGTCTGTCACTGAGTGACTGACAGAGTGATGAAGTTACACGATTGGACGGCCGAGTCTTGGAGTTTCCTCATTGGTCGTTGCTCTTTCAAAATGAAACGGAGGGGAACAGACCTTTATGCTAATGAGCCAGTCCAGCGCGACACGTCTGGCTCACGAAACTTCGGATCAAGCTCTCAAACTAAGCGATCTAGTTCTAAAATGAAACCAGATTCAGCAGTGGCATCGCCTATTTCTTGCTTAAAATGCTTTCAGAAGTAGATTTTGGTGGATTGTTTAGACGGAATAACAGAAAGTTTACGAGCAGGCCGCCATGTTGTTTCCTGTTTGAAACGGCGAGCAGTAAACCAGGGACCAATCAAGTCCATTCCACGATAGGGAACGTCACCAATTGAACGCCAGTTGAGTGGAACAGAGCGTCCCCTAGTTTCCTAACCGGACCTGGTGGACATGTACCGCTGGATTTAGCATTAAAGACATGACCACTGACTATTTGTGTAACAATTTAGCCACAAATTCACAGACTGACCGTTCAAGATCCAGACATATACTCTTGTCTTGTTGACCATTAAAGCATGTAAACATGTTCTAGTAGAAACCCAAAATATAAGTATGCACATGAAAATAGGCACAATAGGTCCTCTTTAATGTGTTATTGTTATGAATTACTCTCTATTTGACATTTTTAATCCAGACGGCTGTGATTTGTTGTTTTACATTAGTTGATTAAAGTGTCCCTGAAGGTGATATCTTACTGTTTTTAGTATTTCTATGAGCGTTTTAAATCACATATACAAACCAAATGGTCGGGCAATGTGGTTGAAGTTGAGTTGTTAAATGTAATTTATTAAAATATTGACAATTTGAAGAGATTGAACAAGTTTTTCTATATCTGTTTCCTGGCTCATTCGTTGCATAACTGTAAAATTTAAACCCTGTTTTCATGCGAATGCCAAGAGAGGAGAATTGCATTTGAGACATCCAAAGTATAGTTTATATGCGCATAAGATGTGACAGATTACTTCACATTTTCTAATAACACAGTCATTGTCAGAGGGGATTTTTGTGAGCCCAGCGCTCATTTATAAAACCAACAATGAAGTGAGATACAACAAAGAGGAGGAGGACAACAAAGGAAAGAATGGTATCTGTGCAATCCAGCTGTTTGAATAAGCGCCCTGCTCTCTGTCAATTCTATTCACATCCTACAGATTCCATGAAAAACAATTAAAAGGAGGCAAAAGGAAAAATAATAAGGACAATAAAACCACCACATGCAGCGCCTACAAATCATTTAAACAAAATGTTCTATAAAGAGCTTACTGTATATGATGAGAAACTTTTCTAATTAGCTGCCTGTTACGCAATCAAAAAAAATCACAATCACAATTTTCTACTATTATTAATTTAGCAATAGCAGGTGTTTCATTGAAGAGGCAGAAAGAATTTCTCAAGTTTACGATTCTGATTCATCACATTTGTATCTGTCTCCCTCTTTCCTCCTTCTCACCTTTGGCCTTCTTGCCTCCGAAGCAGCCGGCGTCGTCCTTCTTCTTTCTCTGTGGTCCTGCTGAGCCGGGGGCCTGTGGCGCCGAGGGGTCCACGAACCTTTCGGCGCCCGGCACCTCTTTGTGGACGTGGTAGGACAGGTTCCTCATAATGCAAACGCAGTTCTCCACAGACTAAGGAGGGAAGAGAGAGACAGGGACATTGTCATCTACAAGTACACCTGCGTGGTACGTCTCTAGGATGAATGTGTGTCTTAGTGGGTTTTAATCAAACGCTTTACCTTGTTGTCCATGTCTTTCTTCCCTACAGCTGATTGGAGAGCATGCAGCAGGGCGTCCACCAGTCCCTCGCATTCCCTCAGTCTGCGCCGAGCCTCTGCCCCGTCTGAGCTCACGTTTCTGTAGGAAAAAAAAGTTGGACACACACACACTGTCAGTGAGCATCAACCAGATATAACTACACTTTTGACAGAATCTGCAGAAACAGAATCCAAGATACAGCTCTTCTACAATTTCTGCAACCATTCTGCGGCAGATGATTCAGATTGTAAGGGGAGATACGTAATATTTAAAATTCTGACGTCTTGTAAGTATATACAGTAACACTTTATAATAACCATCATTTATAAATGGTACACTGATAGTTAATTAAAATTTAGATGACTGTTATTTTACTGTTAACAAACCATTAAATTATAATTAATAGTATTTACTAATTATAAGAAATGAAAAAAAAGTTATAAAAGTTATTACATAACAGTTTATTGTTGCACACATTATAATATTTAATATACTATATTATTATTTATACATTATATTTGCTAATAATTATGAAATGATTACAGCTATGCATCAGCTATGATGCAATATATCATTTATAAATTAATTATTTCATACAACAAAACTACTGATAAAATAACCGAAATTACAGCATTATTAATAATTAGTAAACGTTATTATTTATCATTGTTGGTTAACAGTAAAATAACTATTAACTACGTTCAATTAACTATCAATTTATAAATGATGGGTATTATAAAATGTGACCGTATATACAAGACAATATACTAAGATCTGTATGGTATTTGAAGGTTTTTATTGTAGCTGCCAAAAGTCAATATTCGAGCCAGTGGTCATTATCTTAAATTTAAACACTTTTATCATATTAAACCCCCAAAATCTGACATACTACTGAAGCAAGAGGCAGCACTATCATTGCTACGACTGGTACTTTATGAACAGCTGCAACAAATCTTACAGTCAAAAATCCAAGTTTATTTTGTCATTGTAATCATGAAAAATGTAACTCAATGAAATATCAGGAGGAGGATATAAAAACTAAAGAACACAAAACAAAAACCTTGAAATAAAAACATCTGAAGTGTGTGGGTTCATCAAAAACCTGAGCGCCATGAAAGATCTGAGATGTTTTGTTGTTGTTGATGTTATTTCTTCATTCATTCATTTAAGTACTGTATGCAACATTACTATGATCTACTAGTTCAAAGCTAGGGCTGGGTTCATTCAGCCCTACCTGACAGAGCGCACTCTGTGTGTGCTCTCATTGCGAGTCACCGGACTCTTCCAAAAGCTGCTAGCTTGACAGCTGTGAGTACTAACAATAGCCATGTTCATTCTTTACATTCATAATGATCATTTTGGGGGAGTGGCTTTGGAGGGAGGCCTGAAGGGATGCACTGTCAATGTTGCCGATTTGGCGACTTTCTGGCTAGATTTAGGGACTTTTTGAGCGAGTGCTGCTTGTTTGTTTTGGTTGGATCATTTTTTAAATCTAGTGTACACTTGCTAGTTCCTCAACATTACCGACCCTAGCTTTATAGGAAGATATTTACCGACTGGATGACAATGACTGGCAGATGTATGACGGTTAAAAAAACAGCCCAATATCAGCAAACCAGTCTAACCCAACCTTATGACTTTCTGTGTTCGCATGTGACCCGTGGCCTTCTTCACCCATCCCCGTCTGCCTCACTAGTGCGATGTAATAACGCCCGACTGCTTCAGGAATAAATCTTAAAAGAACGATGAATATAAATTTCATTTTTGCTACAAAGGGAAATGCCATGCGTGTTACATCAGCCAGCGCCTTGAGCACAGCTCCTCTAAGCACACTGGCAGCAGAGCCGGTGCAGTCTTAGCGCGGCTGTCTGACTGACTGTGAAAGGCGAGGCTTTAAAGAGGGTTAAGGGATAGCTGGGGCTCCCTGCTCCTCACCGGGGACTTCATTTATGAGGGCTTCCAACCCACATAATCCCATTAGCCGACCCCCAGTTAGTACTGGAGAAGAGTGGCAGCCTGGCTGAGGTAAGCAGAGCTGGAGTGCTTTACTGTATAGTGCTGCGTGGACTAAAACACATATCAAATCCAACACTGCGATATAATGTTTCAGTTTAACAGAAAAAAAAGGACACAACTGCAAAGTCATGTTGCTCTGTGTTTGAATGGTATTAGAATTACGGCTGTCAGGCGATTCAAATATTTAATCGCGGTTAATCGCATGATTGTCCATAGTTAATCGCGATTAATCAAATATTAATCGCACATTTTTATCTGTTCAAAATGTAACTTAAAAGGAGATTTGTCAAGTATTTAATACTATTATCAACATGGGAGTGGGAAATATGCTGCTTTATGCAAGTGTATGTATATATTTATTATTGGTAATCAATTACCAACACAAAACAATGACAAATATTGTCCAGAAACCCTCACAGGTACTGCATTTAGCATAAAAGATATGATCAAACATAACATGACAAACTGCAGCCCACAGGCAACAACAGCTGTCAGAGTGTCAGTGTGTTGACTTGACTATGAATATGACTATGACCCAAACTGCATGTGATTATCATAAAGTGGGCATGTCTGTAAAGGGGAGACTCGTGGGTACCCATAGAACCCATTTTCATTCACATATCTTGAGGTCAGAGGTCAAGGGACCCCTTTGAAAATGTCCATGACAGGTTTTCCTGGCCAAAATTTTGTGTCAGTTTGGAGCGTTATTTAACCTCCTTCACGACAAGCTAGTATGACTTGGTACCGATGGATTCTTTAGGTTTTCTAGTTTCATATGATGCCAGTATCTTCACCCTAGCTTTAAAGCAGAGCCCACAACAACCTAAAAATAGCAACTCGTTTACTTTGACAGTCCTAATTAAAATATTCCTTCTGTGCTCACTTATAATTCATTCATAAATCAGAATGGATGTACACCTCCACCTAATGTCCTACAACTTCACACACACACACACAACCACATCACCTGCCTTACACCTTGCCATCTTCTTGACCAGTGTATGAGTGTCTCTGCCATGGAGACCCATGGATCCATCCTACAGTCAGTGCTAATTAAAACTAATCTTGGATAGAAACCAGACAGACAGCACCGGACATCTGGACCCGCTCATAAACTAAACCCATCCGTCTTCAGCTGTCAGAGAACGGTCGCCACCTCCCCTGTAAACGGATCCAGAGGAGCGGCCGCCTTGGATTTATTTGACAGGAGTGTGTTTGAGGGCAGACAGACAGAAGAGTTTTATTGTCAGCTGTTTCATTTCCTGGAGTCTCTCCCGGCAGCAGTTGTCTCGGTCGAAGGTTTATGGACGGGTGCATCTGTCAGCGGAGACAGTGCGGGAAGGCGCTGTTGTCACTGGACAGGTTATCTGGTGGTGTAATAGTTAGTGGGGGTTAAGGTCTATAGGTGCTGATGACTATTGATCTATCTGCGAGTTTTCCATCTGTTGTTGTGTTGCTGCACTTCATCTCTCCGTGTGAGTAAGTTTCTAAAGCATCAAGAAATCACTGTTAATTAATGTTACGATATTGGAACCGGAATGTTTTTTGAAAGAAGCAGTCCATTTTGGATTTGTAAAACCTTACAAAACGATAATAACAGTGATGTGAAATTCGTGACACATGTGAAATAACAACAGTATTAAGTGACATAATATACAGTACTAGCATAAGCCATACACATCTGTATCTTTAATTGTGTTTATAAAGCAATTTAGCTTTGGTTTTAGTGTTTAGTAGTGTTAGGAGTATTTTTTTTAGTTCTGTTTAACCTTCCATGGCTTGCTCTGACATTCGCTAGTTCTGACTGCTGTACAACAGGAAACCTCATGTGCTGGAAAGTGTATTGTATTAGTATGACAACCAGCATCCGCGAGGGATCATGTCACCAATCCTAGCTGCAGTATGACGGCATATTTAATTGTTTTTTTTTAGCCGTGCTAGCCCTACGCTGGCTCCGGGAATGGCAATGTTTGTCTGTGGGAGGGTCTGTCGGTCCACCACTTTGGTCTACACTGGTATGTCTAAACAATTTGATGGATTGCCATGAAAATTGGAGGAAGAATCCTACTGACTTTGGTGATCCACTTTTCCTCTAGTGCAACCATGAGGTAGTGAAATAGTCTCAAAAACTATTGGAAGGACTGCCATGAAGAATGTCCCCCTCAGGATGAACAGTAGCAACTCTGGTGATCCGCTGACTTTATCACCAGGTCAAAATGTCAGATCTAGAGCCATTTTAGAAATGCTTGGCCTAGGCAAAGCATTTTTCTTTCCTCCTTTAATAAGACCAGAGTGTAGCGGTGAGGTTGCAGATTGCAACAAACTGAAACTTCTCCCATGTGCCAAGCGTGTAGGAGAACTACGGTGGCCGACGTGAAAGCGCAAATGGCCCCGTCTAGAGCCAGTGTTTGGTTTGTCCGTTCTGGGCTCCATGAAGAGGACCCTCTCCATATGTAGATATAAACGGCTCATTCTAAGGTAAGAAAAACATGATTTATACTGTATTGTTGGGTGATTATACACTTAAAGCTGCAGTGGGTAGAAATGGAGCAAACGTGATTAAAAAAAGTTATTTTTATGAAACGGTCACTATATCCTGACAGTACTGCATGAGACAGGTAATCTGAAAATAATCATGTGCCTCTGTGTCCTCCGGTGCTCCTAACGGCATCTGCAAGATTTCACAGATCGGAGAAAAACAAGCAGTAAGAGCTGATCTGGAGTCTGCCGTCTAGCTTCCGTCTCTGAGCAGCTGTCAATCACTCGTGAACTTCGATCAAACAGTCAAACTAGGCAGCGCTGATCAAATATGAATCAATTTCTCGCCTCAAATGTTTTCAGAAACATCTTGTAGTGTACTGTTTAGCTGTAAAATGATGAGATTAAGTTGAGGAAGTACCAAGCACCACCCAACAGCTGGAGCACAGCCAATAGTAACACTCACGAGGAACGCTTTCTCTGAAATGACCTGTGATTGGTCAAAGTCTCCCGATTTAGATTTTTAAAGCCTGAAAACAGAGCCATGAGGAGGTGCAGAAGTCTAGTTTTCTCTCAGAACACTTGAATTACAATATGCTGAAAGGTTATTATCACATTTTTGCCCAATGAAGCCAAAAACATTCTGCCTACTGCAAGTTTAAGGAAACATACTTTTTAATATTTTATTCCATTTCTGCCAATAGATCCCCCTAAATGCTTCACACTGTTCCTTTAATAGCAGATAGACTTTCTTCCCATGACATCACTGACAAAATTATTATTATTATTTTGATGGTCAAAGGATACAAGGATACAAGGATTAGTTACAAAGGATAACAAAATACCAAAACACAATGATTATAAAGTTCCTATAAAAACGCGGATCAGTGCCGTTTTGAAAGTACTCAAGCCATCAGATTGTATTTGTATACCTTTTTAAGTGGCATTTCACCAATCAAGAAAATTGGGCCTTTATCTGGTCTCATTGTGTCTGAACCAGTGACGGCTGTGAGGAGTATTTTATTATTATAGGCTAAAAGAACAAGTAGGTTTGTGAGTGTAGGTCTGTCTGTGTCCTGTCACTGTGATCTGGATGTGCCTATAGTGTGCGTGCTTTATCAGATAGTGTGTGGGTGTGAAGGTCGCTCAGAGTCATGCGGCCGTCAGAGGACAATAGAGCAGCTGGGACGAATAGACTGGAGCAGGACTTATGGAGACTGATGGAGATGGATGGAGGCATGGCTGACCTCTAATGACGCCCTGCAAGGTCAGTGGCAACACTGCAGGACCATATGTGTGCCCTGGGGTTGGGTATCCTTTACGTTTTATCGATCCTGATTTAATTCTGCATTCATCTTATGGATTCTGCCTCTTATCTTATCTTGTTCGATCCTTCTTATATTATCTGAGTAAGAAAATAGACAAAAATATGTTAAAAGCCAAATTCACCTCCAATATCAGCAGATTTGCGCTGCTAAAAAAACTCACATCGTAGACGTTTCACACACGACATTTTGACGTGTCATAGTAGGAAAAGCACAGGTGCAAACAATAAAATGAGTGATGACTGAATTCCATTTACTGCGTCAGTTTCAGGGTCCTGGTATTGTGCATGCTGGCTCACTGTCAATCTGTCACAGCTTACTTGAATAGAACAGAGCCATTGTTAATTTCATTAGTAACACCTGTACTTCTCCTACTTCGACAAGTCAAAATGTCTGCCGTTAAAAAGGCTTGTTATTCAGTCTGAAATTGTGTTCATTATTATAGTTATTTTGTCTTGACAAATCAGTAAAGTCATTTTCAGTGGACACAGAAGCTGCAGTAGTTGCTGGGACAGGCTGTCATGTTGATCAAAGAAGCTGCTTCTATCTTGCTTGTTGCCAATTTTGTTGCAATTTTTCTGTCCTCAATATTAATCCTGTCTATAAAGCTCTTATTGGCTTTTCCAGTTTGGGAAACACATACAGCACAACACCAGTCTAACAAGTCTAAAGTCGACAGTCATTCTAGCAGCTCTGTGAGGCTCTACTACTAAGGCACAGTGTTGCTTTGAGCTACAGTAAATGCTATTGTCAGCATGCTAACATGCTAACAATGACAATGCTAACATGTTTAAAGGTATAATATGTAACCGTTTTCGGTTGCTGTTTGTAAACACACTGCGTTCAAAGGTGGCCACTCCTCCACAGCTCAACAAGCCGAGAAAGAGAGAGATGGTTGAGGGAACTATAGAGTGACTGAAGAGAGAGAGCGGCGTTAGTGAGAACAAAGCAGTGAATAAGAGAAATAAATCCGTTCCCATCAGTGAAATACATCCGCTTCGTATCTAACAGAGTAAAGGGGGACTTTTGAGTCGGCATCAGAAGCCGAGGGGCATGACACGTGGGGCCTGAAGGCCGTTTGCTGGTGGCCAGAAGCGTCTCGAGTAAAGCAAATTCACTGACATGGTGACAGACCATTAGACCATTAAATATTTATTTAAAATGCTAATGTTATATTTTGATGACAATAAAAAAAGCACCACTTTTCAGAGATTAAGCAATATACAACAAAAGATAGAAATTCAGTTCAGTTCAGTTTTCTCCCCCCATGAGTGAATCCTCTTCTCAAACAAATCAATAAATGATCTCTGATCAGTTTTTCAGTTCAGCAATTTACACAAGAGTGAATCCTCGCCAAACGGAAAATCTACCCGCATTTGTGCTTGTTAATTTCGGACCCTGATTACAGGCATCATACGGTACCTTCGGTAGTGTAGAAAAAGAGTACCGTCACGTTTTTTGAATTTTGGCATCGACTTGGTACCAGTATCGGTTCTCGTGACATCCCTAGTCTGTACCCAAATTTGTTCCAATCCATCGAGTAGATGTTGAGATAAGAGAAAAGACCAATATAAACATCCTCCATCTTGACAGGCACTAGTGACACATATTTTTTGTTGAGTTGGACGTCCTAACATTATGCGATTCTGGGGCATTATGACCATTACTGGGGACCTTAGAAAACCCTGCGTTCTTATACCCAGCTGAAGGAGAAGCTGTTTGTCATCACGTCTCCTCACATTCAGTTATTTTTGGGATTAAATGTCCCTGAACCATCCTTGTCTTTTGTTAAAATCACACAATAGTAAACCCTTTCTCTGATCTGACATGTTGTATTATAAACACTATGCATGTGCAAGCACTGGTGCGCATGGAAGCCCAGCAGCTGATTGTAGAATTAAAAAGCACTTTTATGCCAATTCTTGTACTGGGACCAGTTTTAATTCAGAACCAGCTCTTGATACCCAACCCTGGAGTACACCCCAACCCCACCAATGACAACACACACAGACACACACTGTTTCCCCATCACCGAGCCCACAGTGTAAACACTGTAAATAAGCTGGCTCCTATCGACAGAGGAGGCTATTATAATAAAACTATCCCCGGCTTTATTGAGGTGCAAGCTGCGTCTCTGTTGGCGTGAGTAAACAGATTCTCCCTGGCATCAGCACTTCTCCCCAGCGCACAGACCCTGCGTCTAGGCAACCGTGGGCTTGGTCACAGTTGCCATGGAGACGTATTCTCGTCAGCAGTGTGGCTGCATCGAGGGTCGAGGGAGCGCAGGGGGAGATACTGTGATATGTGACAGCGGTGAGATGTGTGGCATCAGGGGTGATGAGGTTTGGATGTAGTGATTGAAAAACATACAGTACAAAAAGAAAAGACAGATAAAAGAAATCATGAGAGACGCTGAGAAACGGTGAGAGCAGGGTTCCCACTGTGGCCCTGATGTAAAATTCCATGACTTCTCTATGACTTTCCTCAGCTACATCACAGCGCTTTCATTTATTCCCTCTTGGTTCGTTAATGCTGCTCTTCAACTCAGCAGAAAATGTTCTAAAATTACAAGCAAGTTTCCAGACTTTCTACAGCCAGAGAGAACTAGCTGGAAAGCATCTAATGCAGAGCAATAATGTGTGAAATACATTCTGGTACTTTCTGTCTGAGCTGGATTTGGATGTTGTATTGTTCTGGATGTCAACTAGCACGCCGCAGCGCCGTCTACTCCAGGAGACGCTCTGGCCTGGATTACAGTCTAGACGGGCTTGGCCGGCCCGGGAGGAGACAGCACAGCCAGGCGTGATAGCGCCACATACACACTCTCTGTCTTTCACTACTTACAACAGTCTGTCAGTCGGAGTTGAAGCCAGAATGACAGATTCAGCGAGGAAGGTAGAAGAGAGGAGATACTTGGAGAGGGGAAAACTACTTGGAAGTTAATAACAGGAATTCAAGATCGTTGCACTGAAGTAGTCATCCTCAGTTGATGACAGCATTTACAGAGCGAGGCAGAGAGGATGTTACACTGAGGTTTTTTGCCGTTTTTGAGGTGCACTCCATTTTTTGCCTGATGCTTAAATTGCATTCAATTTGAATATCAGGTATTCAGCCGATGCTCTTCTCCATAGTGTATCATTTTGAAAACAGGGAAGCTTTTAGATGACTTTGATGTGGAGCTGCAACTTGTTATTTTCATTATCAATTAATCTGCAAATAGTTTTCTTGTTTAATCGATTAATCACTTTGTCAATAAGACAATGAAAAATGCTCTTCGCAATTTCCTAAAACCCAAGCTGACATCTTTAAATTCCTTGTTTTGTCTGACCGCCTGTCAAAAACCCAAAGATATTCAGTCTACTGTAGGGATGCTAATTTTTAAAAATGTTCTTAACCGATAACCGACCCTCGTTAACCGATTATTAACCGTTAATGACAAGATTTTTGCCTCGCATGCAGCGGTGCGCGAGCTGCAGTGTATGAGCACAACAGACACTCCCTATTTCACCGGTCCGGAAGCGTTAACTTAGCAGCCACGGTGCTTTGTGTAGTGTCGTGGACATGCAGCCACTTTCCCAGTAAAAGTCTCCACCGCACATTTAGTTTAGTTTAGCAGGTTGTCAGCTGTGTGTCTGCCCGGCGTAACGACACTCTGTCTGCCCGGATTAACGATAGTGATTGCTCGACAAACAGTGTGTGTGTTTGTGCTACGTTGGCATCTGCAGCTCTGCTGGTAGCTTCGTGCTCCCCGTAGTCACACACATACAGTCTGTCAGCGCAGCGTAACGTCAGTGAGTTTCCGATAGACCATGTGTGTGTTGTCGGTGGCGTTATAGCTGTGAACGTAGCTGTCACATTTCTTTTAACCGTTTTAACCGATAGAGTTAATCGGTTATAATACTTAATGTTGGTTAACGGTTAAACAGTTCATTATTAACATCTACTGTCATGTAAGAAAACAAAAAGCAACTAATTCTCAAAATGTAGAAGCTGGATACCATAAATAAACAAAGACAGGTAGGGGGTATTAAAGGGTTAATTCACACTCACCAAAGTCACACAATAACACAAACAACCTAACAGATGGAGGCATCGGTAGACCAGCAACTCTCGTGTTCTGTGAGGTAAAATTACATTTTTTTTCAAAGGAGTCTGGTGGCTTTGAAGAAAGCATAGATTGATATTATGGTTTCAGTTCATCATCGAAAACGGCTGTCGCACGGCAAGGTAAAGAGGTGAAAATATTCCAAATAATTTATGATACATGTACACGTAATCATAATGGTTAATTTTAAGTGGGCCTTTCTTTTAGGTGGCTAAAATATTTGCTGCCCCCATCCACAGCAGTGCATTGCTTTGCTCCTGTGCCGGTACTCCTGCCTGTTTCTCCAAACTGGGGGCGAGCCGACCGCCATCTACTGTAGGTAATACACTGACTATGGATAAGTACCTCATACAACCCCACTTCAAAAAATCTGAACTATCCCTTTAATATTTTGGTCACCCCCCAGGAAGAAATGAATTCTGATTACTGCCACAAACTAAATAGGAGAAAGATGTTTTGGTGTTTCAGTGTGGACAGCTAACTTTTAGAAAACAATCTGAAACTTTCTGAAAACACCAGCGTGGTTATAACCCTGCTTGACACGTTATCAGTTTTTTGTGCAGCATTACTGTGGACATTGTTTGATTACAGGTCAGAGGTAAAATGGATTCAGCACCCTCTAGTGAGGCAGCAGTTTCCTGCTGATAAACAGGTTCAAGCCAAACAATCGTCCTGCAGCTTTATCAGCCGACAGCACTGTGACTGCAAAGACCTACGGGGCCTTCGGAGCGGTTATGTCTTGGTCCACAGTATGTGCATGTAAGGGGTTTAGGTAAGGGCACATTCAAGCTATTATCTCAGACGAGAGCCCCCCAGGACCACAGCAGACCTTCAGCTCTTAAATGGACCAGACAGGGTCAGCCGAACGGCCGAGTGAGTCACACCACCTTAACAGAGAGGTATGTCACGGTGGAAATGGAGAAGTTAACACCATTTTGGATGACTGACCTAAGAACAACAAGGTTTTGGTTGCAGTCACAGGAAAGAGTCAAAGCAGAGCATTAGAGGTTCAGTGATAGGAATGATTGTAGTTCATATATAAGGGTCATTCAAAAAGTTAATGTTTTTCATCCCAATTAATACTGATGTTTGCATGTTGTCTTTCTTACCAACAACAACAAAAATACAACACAAACATACTGACTTGTTGTAATGAGGCAACAATTTGCACTGTGGTCTCAATTTATCTTCTCTCAGCCTTAATAAGCCTGAGACTAACTTCATTTGTGTGATTATTAGGGCTGTCAAAGTTAACACAATAATAACGTGTTAACGCAAATTTGTTTTAACGCAACTAATTTCTTTAACGCTTGCGTTACCAACCATGTCATACTAGCTTGTCGTGAAGGATGCACAGTATTAGAGGATATTATTGAAAACTTTTGAAACTCTTTTTTTCTCATGCTAGAAAAAATATTATGACATTATTCTTATTAAAGCTGAAGTAGCCGAGATTGGAGCAAATATGATTAAAAAAAGTTATTTTTATAAAACAGTTGATATATCGTGACAGTAGTACATGAAACAGGTAACCTGAAAAAAATCACATGTGCCTCTGTGTCCTCCGGTGCTCCTAACAGCATCTGCAAGATTTCACAGACCGAAGGAAAACAAGCAATCAGAGCTGATCTGAGGTCTGCTGTCCATCTGCCGTCTATGAGAGCCGGCTGTCAATCACTCGCGAACTCCGACCAAACGGTCAAACTAGGCAGCGCTGATCAAATATGAATCAATATTATGTTACGTTAATGCCTGTTTTTCTCCTCAAATGTTTTCAGAATCATCTTGTAGTGCACGGTTTAGCTGTAAAATGAGAAGGTTTGTGACTCGGCAGCCATGTTGAGATCTCTTCAGGGAATACCAAGCACCGCTCACATGACCGGAGCACAGCCAATAGGAAGGCTATCTCTCTGAAATGACCTGTGATTGGTCAAAGTCTTCCGTCACGGGCTAGATTCTTTAAAGCCTGAAAAAAGAGCCATGAGGAGGTTCAGAAGTCTAGTTATCTCTCAGAACACTTGAATTATAATATGCTGAAAGGTTATTATGGAATTTTTGCCCAATGATGCCAAAAATATACTGCCTACTGCCACTTTAAATTGCGACTTTACTCTCAAAACATTACTACCTTTTCCTCAAAATATTACAACTTTACGCTCGACTTCTTAGAGAACACAGATGTGTGGGATATGTTTTGAACGTGTAGAAAGTTTTGAACAAGCAGAAATCCTGCTGAAACACATATGAGCTACTAAAGTCCAGATGTTTATAAATGAATGAAAATGAATTGATGTAGGCTACTATTGACGTGAAGAATAAGTGCCACATGTTCATTTAAAGAGGTTACCTCCCCAAACAAAAGACAAAAAAGAGGAGGGAAGAGTAAATCATGCCTACATGTGAGGTACCTCAGCAGAAATAACATGTAATGAAAACAGTAGATCTACAGGAGAATAAATATTTGAAAGCAATACAGAATGACTGAGAGCCTTACTGCATTATATTTCATTATATTTGTATATTTTGAATTGTCACCTGGTGCCTGCATTTTGTGTTTTCCTTTATATGAATAAAGATATTTCCACTATAAATTGGTGCATAAAAATTCACCAGAATGCAGAAAATGAAGTGTTTGATGCTCAAAATTTCCTAGCGGAGGACCCCCAGACCTCCCGCTTAATATTATGCATTGAAAAAAAAAAAAGATTCTGGACCTCACAAATTTCAAAACCCTGGTGACAAAGCTACCCAGCCCATATTAGAAAGACAAGACACGAATAGAGGAACATTTGCTGACTATTTCCCAAAATGCAGTAGATAGTCTTCTGAAGTGATGACACACTCTGCCGTGGTGAAGGTGGAAGTTTGGGGGTGTGTCATAAATAGTTTGATGTTTTCCTAAAGTCACCCAGCAATCCTACTGCAGACAGACACCCAGCATGATGCAGAAAGAACACAGCATCTGCTGTAAGTTAAATTCTTTTAGTACCCAAAGAACTTAAACCTCACCCTGGCACAGGGACATGTGTAGTCTCATATACGTCACACCAGTTGTCGCCAGCTACAACTGGTATCTTAGTAAAACAAACTTTCAAGGCCGGGGGTGTGTTGAGGGGTCCCCTCTGTAAAATCCAAGACGATCTCTACAGTGTGTCCCCGTGCTGTAAACCCCAATGGACTTCAACCTGAATAAATCTGCCATCTGTCTCCACAATTTTGTGTCCTTCCTTCCTGATTTAAAACTGGTTTAGCTCGAGCTCCAAAAGACAGCTTCCTAGATTTGCTAAATTTTAATATCCAGTATTTGGATTTGAACTCCTGGTTGCACATTCTTTTGCTTTTTCTTGGTGCAATTCCCACTTTAGACTTTTATATTCTGCTTTTGCATATTTTCATTATTGCTCAATCTGCAGATCATTTCAGTTCAAATCAATGAATCACTTTGGCTGTAAAATGCCAGAAAAATAAGTGAAATTGGCACATTTTAATTTCCCAGAACTCGAGGTGAAATGTTCAAATTGCTTGTTGTATCCGATCATGAGTCCAAAACCCCAAAGACGAACAGTTCACTATCACATACGACAAAGAAAAGCATCAGATCCTCATCTCATCTGAAGATGCTGGAGCCAGCTAATGCTTTCAATTTATTTTTTAATATTTCTTTTAACCATTTAAAGGGACTATTTGTAACTTTGTACGCGCATAAATGTAGCGGGTCGTCACACATGCGCGCTCGCATATGCGCGTTCGCGTGTAGCCGCTGTACCCTCCTCCTCTGCCTGCTCGCCTTCACTCAGACAGCTCAGCTCGCTCCACCTCTAGACGTGAACACGCGTTCACTACACACTGCAGAAGAGTTAGTTTAGCTCTGAGAATATCTAGTGAATGCACAGGGGACGTTTGTGCAGAAATAACTGCTGCAGCTCCTCCAGACCAACAGAGGTTTTCCGTGTCTTGTGAAGTGACGGAGCTCTACAGAGATTTACGTTGTCTTCTCGTTACCGACCGGGTGCCGGTGTCTCCTCTGCTCTCTCCGGCTGCGGGCGGAGAGAGCAGGGAGACACGCTGGAGAGCCCCGCTGCTTCAGCCTGCACTTAGGCAGGAAAAGCCAACACTAGGATCAGATCTAAATCATGTTCATGGAGAGACCTTCGTCTGGTCAGCTAACATTACTGCCAAGCAGCTGAAATATAGAGTGATATTGTGGTTTTAGCTGACTTGTGTCGCCTCACTGTTTTGAGTGATGCTCGTGTAGGTATATTTAGAGCGAGCAAGCGCGAGCCCGACGCTGACTTTCGTTTATTTCACGGCCACAGGTGTCGCTGTTAAGAAGCATTTCTGAAAGTTACAAATAGTCCCTTTAACCGGTAGAAATTAACCGGTTAAAATTCTTAATGTCAGTTAACGGTTAATTATTAACATCCCTAAAATGTATGTATAAATGTGATGTATTTCTCTCAATCCAGGGCTCGATTCAGAAACCATTCACTGAATCACCATCAGCTTGATTCATGTGTAAATGACTGCTGGGCTTGAACCTACCTGAGGCAGCCGGAGGTGTTCTTGAAGACGGTGGTCCACTCGGCGTCGCGGGGCTTCGAGTCCTCGTTCGGCTCGCCTTCCCACCCCGAGTGGGGGATGATGACCTCGTTAGTCAGGGTCTGCAGGCCGTGGTTAATGATCACCATCTTCAGGGGTTCATAGGACGAGAGGTTCCACAGGGTTCCTGTAGGGAGCAGATAAAAGAAAAATTAAATATTAAGAGGATAGTGATAAGGGGAAAGAAACAGGTGATTTGGAAAGAGGATCATGAGGAGAAATAGGGAGGATAGAAGAGGAGGGATGAGGAAGGTGGAACAGGAGGAGAGTGAGAGTGATGCAATATAACGACAGCTGTACAGCGGCAAAACATACTGTAGAGCAGACTTTAAGATTGCAATGAAAACTAATTAGATTGGCAGAAAAAATAGATATAATAAAACAGAATTGGCTGTTCATTAGCCCGTCACGATATCAACTGGCCATATTGCACAGAATAAAAGAAATAGTTTAATATTCTCCCACAAGGGCTTAACTGACTATCACTGTGTTGTAATCAATACTGAGTTTATAGAAGACATTTATCACTGTGATATTTCTATAATACTCTCATAATATTGCTATGGGAATAATGAGGTTACAGTAACCTTATGATGCTTTATGGTATTTCTAATGGCACAATATACCACTTGGTCCTCAATGCACACATATGCTGTGTTCAATAGAACGTAACTACTTTAGCAAACAGCACACAGATGGTGTGCATCCATCACCTCCTCTATTTTCTCATCCAAACCATCCAAGCAGGAGAAAAAGCATTTTTCTATTTACCTGAACATCTCTGTAACAGGCAGCCTATTTCTAACTTCTGCAAAAGTATGTGCATCGTGAGGTTTCATAATAGAGAGGAGCCAGGCAGCCAACCCCTCATAAAACTAAAATGCTGCGTTAAAGCATCGGCATCAGATGGGTTTTCACTCAGACACGTGGAAGCTCTGGAGCGAGGCAGACTCTGGTTTGAGGAGAACAAAAATGTCACACCAAAAAGAAAAAGAAAACTTTGAAGTCCATGTTTGACGGGCCCTGAGTTTCTGTTTGTATTAACTCATCCCCCGGGTCTCTCTCTCTCTGCCTTTGTCTCTCATCACTTATCGCCCTCTTTCTTTTCTCTTTCAGGCATTTAGTTGGCATTCTGATCTGGAGATCTGTTCAGTCCAAAGAAGGGCTTTACAAAGTCTGACACTATTGGCACCATTAAAAGTATGCTGAATTAGCTATTAACAGTTCATGTTTACAATGTACTCGTGGATGCACAGAAAGCTATCACTGGATTACTTTGATACTGAAGAAAACTTAAAATCGTGATGTTTGTCAGGCAAGTTCTGGAGATGTAAGGAGCGTCTTTTTTACTAAGAGCATTTATGCATGTTTATTCTCAGAAAGGCCGATGTCCGATGTCTAAATTTGCTTACTTGCGTACTTTCACTTGCTATTTGAGTGCATAAGAGCGTTCACACGGAGAAGTACATGAAAATGCAGTGCACTGTAAGTACCCAGATGTTGTACTGAAACAGTCAAAACATTGAGCGTGGAATGCTGGACACTTCTCACCCAACCTATTTCAAACTTGTGAAAATGGAGGGCGAGGAAGCTGCAGCGGTTGTGATTGAAACGGAACACAACAGTTCGGAAACTCCAAACTATACAACTTAAGGTTATAGTTTAAGTTATTCATGTGTTTTTTTTCACCAAGTGACACTACACTGTAGTCGGGTAGAAGCCATTATTGGATTAATTTATCCGTCTGAGTTGAATTACTGACGATACGGAGTGTTCTCCGTGGCTGCCTATCACCAGCAGATCTACTGAGCTTCCGGTGAGTGTACAAAAGCCGTGTGCGATTTGAGACAACACTACCCTGTCGAAATCCACGCACTATGCAAGAAAGTACATAGTGTGCACAGTATATTACATGGAAATGTACTGACAGGAGTAGTCCGATTTGAGACAGAGCTCTACTGACTCTAAAAGTATGTGTATCAAGTAAGGCTGTCAA
The DNA here is from genome assembly GCF_043250625.1 of Sebastes fasciatus. Taxonomy (NCBI): domain Eukaryota; kingdom Metazoa; phylum Chordata; class Actinopteri; order Perciformes; family Sebastidae; genus Sebastes; species Sebastes fasciatus. The sequence continues at coordinate 5,405,436 of NC_133800.1, forward strand.
AGTTAACACGATAATAACGCGTTAACAGAAATTCGTTTTAACGCCACTAATTTCTTTAACGCAACTTGCTATTTTTAGTAGTTGTAGTAGTTGTAGCGGGCTCAGTTTTAAAGCTAGAGTGAAGATACTGGTATCATATGAAACTGGAAAACTTGAGGTCATACTAGCTTGTTGCGAAGGAGGTTAAATAACGCTCTAAATTTAAACTAAATTTTGGCGAGGAAAAACTGGCATGGCCATTTTCAAAGTGGTCCCTTGACCTCTGACCTCAAGATATGTGAATGTAAATGGGTTCTAGGGGTACCCACGAGTCTCCCCTTTACAGACATGCCCACTTTATGATAATCACATACAGTTTGGGGCAAGTCATAGTCAGTCAGACAGCTGTTGTTGCCTGTTGGGCTGCAGTTTGCCATGTTATGATTGGAGCATATTTTTTATGCTAAATGCAGTACCTGTGAGGGTTTCTGGACAATATTTGTCATTGTTTTGTGTTGTTAATTGATTTCCAATAATAAATATATACATACATTTGTATGAAGCAGCATATTTGTCCACTCCCATGTTGATAAGAGTATTAAATACTTGACACATCTCACTTTAAGGTACATTTTGAACAGATAAAAAATGTGCGATTCATTTCCAATTAATGAGTGATTAACCATGAACAATCATGCGAGTAATCGCGGTTCAATATTTTAATCGATTGACAGCCCTAATATCAAGTCTGTGTGTTCAGATTCGATTTGAATTCTGATTTAAAGTACCTTAATTGTCAGAGCCACTGCTGCTGCCTGTGACAGCTGGCTGTGCTGGTGAACCCCCCCCCCCGCCTTAAACTCTCCCACGCCTCACAGTTTAGAAACCTCTGGTCCAAGGAGGAACAACAAGCAGGAGCTGGAGCATTAAGATTAAACAAACACACGCGGGGAGAGCTCAAAGCCACATGCACTTTCCATATATAAATCCACTGATACACACACATGCACAGACACACAGTCTGTGATTCCCTCTTGTCCCACAATACCACACCATTAGCGGAGCAGTGAAACTGTCATTCTTCCTCGCCCTGTTCTTTAAAACGCTTTCTGTACATTTTCCAGATGGTCAATATTTCCTCTGTTAAATCATGCTCTCTGCACACAGGGAGGACAGAGAAAAAAAAGAAGTCTCGGCGGACAGGCCCCGGGCTAAAAATAAATCCAGTCCTTCTGGTGTGGTTGTGCCTGGAGAAAACTGGTTTCCTTCACCAAGACGTTGAAAAAGAAAACTCATTAGACTAATCCTCATACTGTGTTCTTGTGATATTTCAAATTTGAATGCGGCTCATGACCTTTGCCACTTAAGCCCCTCTCCGTCGCATCGCTATACTAACCGTATTATATAACCAACCTACGTCCGTTCCCTCTGTGGTTACGGTTGGTGACTAGACTGGTTTCCTGTGCGTCACAGACTACCAGGCTACCAGTATCTTACTGGGAAGCTGTTAGATGTGTAAGCTGAGGTGTGGCTCAACTCTTTCACACACACATCCTAAATGTGATGCAGGATATTGAACACACACTAAAGCCTCAAGCCAACTTTATATAATCCTGTGTGCATAATCATGTTTATGCGACTGGAAGCATTTAGTGAAAATATTTCACATTTTGGACAGTGTGGATGATTTGCTGTACTTTACTAAATAATTCCTTATAGATCCTCATATAGCCCCAGGCCTTATATGACCATTAATAACAACGCACTCTATCTCAAACTATCCACTTATTGTTTCCTTTCACCTGCCCAGGGACTACAGGTGGGAATTCTATTTACAAATCGTGTTGGGAAGTCTGGCATCTTTTTTTCTTTTTTGAGATGAATTAAATTAATAACAAACTAAATAAACTTGATTCACAGAGCTTGTTGTATGAAGGACAGAACCTAACAAAATAAAAATAAAACAATGAATGAAGAATGAATGAATGAATAAATAAATAAATAAGTCATTAAATGTAGCAAAATAATATTAAAAACAAATGTAGCTATTAATTAATTGATAAAACGTGACAAATATTTCTGTTTCTGTTTTAAGTTGCTTATCTATTTATTTATCTTTGTATTAATTCTCTTATTTATTTGCTCTTCTGTTTAATTTTCCCTTTTATTTATGTATTATTTATTTACATAAATAAATTAAACAGAAGAGTAAATAAATAAGGGAATTAATACAAAGATAAATAAATAAAAAAGCAAATTAAAAAAGAAATATAAATTTTATAAATTTTGTATCAGTTCATTAATAGCTGCATTTATTTTTAATATTATTTTGTTAGATTTAATGACATATTTATTTATTTATTCTTTTATTTTTGACAGGTTCCGTCTCCATACAACAAGCTCTGTGAATCAAATTTATTTAGTTTGTATTAATTTAATTAATCTCAAAAAAGAAAAAAGATGTTTGTGCCAGACTTCCCAACATGCTTTGTAAACAGAATTCCCACCTGTAGTCCCTGAGCAGGTGAAAGGAAACAATAAGTGGATAGTTTGAGATAAAGTGTGATGTTATTAATGGTCATATAAGGCCTGGGTCAATATAGGGATCTATAAAAACACAGAAATATCAATTTATGTCACATTTTATGAATTAATTAATGGCTTCATTTATTTTCAATATTGTTTTTGCTACATTTATTGACATATTTATTTATTCATTTATTTATTTATTGAGTCATTTATTTATGTATTCATTCGTTTAGTCCTCCATAGTTGGGTGCAGACCATGTCCCGAGAGTAAACATTGCCTGAGAGGCTAATTTCGCCCGAGCCCTAAACAACCAATGATCAGGTAATTACATCGATGAGTGACGGCTGGTTTCATTTTGTGCTTCATGTGTTTACTGTAAATTTCATACCTCTACAAATTCAACATTGATTTTTTCCCCCCCCCCCAAGCACTTTCATGGTACGTTAAACTTGAACTAAAACAAGCTGAGGTGTTATTTAAACATATAGATGTTCTTCCATCAGATTAACTGAAGCTCTGATTGAAGAAATTACACCAGTGTTATTTAATTACATTGTTAATTACTTTTTTTTTCTGCCTTTATTGCATTTTGTTATCTACCTAGACCTACCCATGGTTCAAACTAGGCTACACATTTAAGTGTAAGTATTGCTCGAGAACATCGCACACATACACATACTGTAGTAGTCCACACCCATCTTTTGCACAATTTCAGAGGTCCAGTGGGGGGAACCGGAGGGTGGGTGCTACGCTTCCGCAACGACGCCGTGGGTCTGGACAGCGTTATCAGCTGTAACCGCCGTATGAGCTCAGTGCAGAACGGCGGCGATTGGCAAGCCACGCAAAGCACAGAGAAGCTCTGATTACAACACACACAGAGGGAGAGCGACTTCATTCTCTGCTCAGGTAGACATTACCCCCTCTATATCTTTACATAGCAAACAGTTGCTTAATGCTATATTAATGCTCTGGATATCATATAGAGCACCTTTAAACTGTATGTGTCGCACAGTATTAGCATTTAATCATATCTGCATGCACGCAGCAGGAGTGAGACAGCCAATGCTACACTATTGGGAATTATATGTTATTGCTAACATGCGATGTTTAGCTCCAAACGAGCAAGGACGCCATATTAAACTGGTTAGAATTTTTTAAAATTTTATATATTTTGCACTGTGGTTTATTTTAAACTCTTATTTGACTTGTGGCCCTTCCAAACTATTGTTCTTATTAAAACACCCGTTCCTACCCTGGAGCATATTTTCTCCACTCTCCTCTTTACAGGGTCAAGTTTGTCATTTATTTCAACCACACGCATGAGAGCATACTGTATGAGAGGAAGTATCAGCATCCAGGCATGAATCACATTAACAACAAATGTGCGTACTCTGGTACAGTGACAGCCAGCTAACACTCACTCCTGCCTGCCTGCCTGCCAGGCTAACAGCTTGATTACCTCCATTGTTGAGTCATTAGCATCAGCTTTACTTGTGACAAGCAACATTCAACATGCAGTCAACACGCGAGGAGCAATGTGAGCTCCAGGAAGACGAGCAGCGAATAAAGAAAACTTGCGACTGAAGTGTCTGTGTCACGCACTGTATGGGAAATATTTAGTACCTATAGGAACTAATGGATGAGCTCTGCAATGTGCTGAGAAGGAAGAAACAAACGGTGCATAAAAAAATACAGTTAATAAAATAACTTTTTGGCATCTTTGCTCAAACTGTCATTATAACTTTACAGTAGTGTATGAGACAGATAATCACTCCCAAAGAAAAACAACCAATCAGAGCCGAGGAGTCTCTGTCTATCTGTGAACTCCGATCAAACTGTCAAACTAGGCAGCGCATATACATATGATTAAATATATTTGATCAGCGGAAGTTTGCTCCGGGGGCTGCACGGTGGTGCAGCGGTTAGCACTGTCGCCACACAGCAAGAGGGTCGCCTTCGCCCAATGTCAGCTGGAATCGGCTCCAGCCCCCCAACGACCCTGAATAGGATAAGCGGTTACCGATAATGAATGGATGAATGAAGTTTTCTCCAGTTGGTGGGCGGTGCTTGGTTTTGGCTTGACTGTTTTCAACATGGTGGCCGGGTCACAAACTTTCTAATTTTACAGCTAAACAGTACAGTACAAGATGTTTCTGAAAACATTTGAGTAGAGAAATAGGCATTACAGTAACAGAATATTGATTCATATTTGATCAGCGCTGCCTAGTTTGACCGTTTGATCGGAGTTCGCGAGTAATTGACAGCTGATCGGAGACGGCAAGGCTCCAGCTCGGCTCTGATTGACACAGAGGCACATCATATTTAATTTTTTTCACAGATTATCTGTCCCATGCACTACTGTCAGGATATAGTGACAGTTTGCGCAAATATGACAAAAAGTTATTTTCATTAAAGTTACCATCTGAATTTAATAATCCACAAAATAATGAACCCTTATGATATATAGTTTAACACTCAAGCCTTTTGTGTACGTCCTGCTACCAAGCCAAGTCAAGTCAATTTTATTTATATAGCCCAATATCCTAAATCACTAATTTGCCTCAAGGGGCTTTACAATATGTACAGCATACGACACCCTCCGTCCTTCAACCCTCGATTCAGATATGGAAAAATATTGGGAGAAACCTCAGGAAGAGCAACTGTCATGTCAAGCAGCATCCATGTGCCACCAACTAGATAGATGCTGAGCACACACAACCTCCCTCCACCATGGAACCTGGAGAGAGAAGAGGCTATACGAGCACACAAGAAGCAACACTGAGCTATGAGAGTAATGGTGCGTGATGCCTGTAATTTACAGTACGCTGTGCATGTTGAGTGTTGCTTCCACATCACCATAAAACAGGTTCAACATCCCATATCCAACATGGCTGGAAATGTATTTCTGTATATAAAACGTAAAATATGTCAGCATCTATCTCTGACTTGTGTTGTGTATAAGCAAAAAAAAAAAAGCAATTTGCAAAAACAAACAAGATCATATACCTCCGTACTTCAAAGACAGGTACCTGAGCCTGGATGCAAAAAGTACCAGCCAACTATGCAAACTTTCCCTGTGCCCCACACCCCCCCGCGGCTGTTCTCCATCACCTCCAGTATTCCAGCTGAAACACCGCTCAGGCAGCTCTACGCTGATCACATACGCCAGAGGGGAGGGAAAAGGCATGTCTCTGCTGGTGGCTGTGATCCATCAAGTACGACAGGCATACAGCCCACGGACACATTGTTATTTAAGATGACAGAGTGCTGTGGAAGCGACGATCTCCGTCCCGCGTCCTGCCACCGTTTCGGGCCAGTGACTCTATATCGGGTTTAGTCTGTTTGCTGTCCTCTGTCAGCTTGTCAGAGGAAGGCGGGTCTGGGATGTCCTGCTGTCTCAGCTACCATGCAATTGTGATGTCCATGGCTCCTTTTACACCAAGACTATCTATGTTACTATCTGGACTGTGTTCGGATTTGTTAGATTACATCAACATCTGATTTTAGCTGTTGGTTTACAGATAGGAATGTTATCAAAAATGTGGTCGCTCAAAACAATAAAACTCAAAAATATCGACTATTGCAATATTATTTATCAATTCTCAAAAATACGGTATGGATTTTTAATTAATAGTTTACATGCAAAGACTAACTCAGTCAAGACTTTATTTCATTTGCAAAGATATGCGTCCTCAGTGATAAATGCAAATGCATATCCCACTGTTTTGATTGCATAAAAAGGTAAACATTCTTTACTCTGATTTTATCAGGGCTGGCACGATACACGATTCGATATGTTTTGCGATTTTTAAGTATTGCGATTCTACAAGTATTATGATTTGATATTATGATTTATTGTGATTTTTGTTAACTTTACTAACACTAGACCATGGCAAAAAGTTGAATCACACACTTCTAGGACACTTTTACTTTGGAAAATATATAAAATTAATACATGTATGTGTGTAGTCAGAGATGTCCTGAAGTCAAATATATCAGATAATGTCAGGAATTATTTATTACATTTTTTCAAGCAACCAAAAAAAATCAAAGAAAAAAAACAGAAATTGGCCTAGGGCACCAATAGGTCTAGAGCCGGCCCTGCGTTGGCTGATTTGACCATTAGAGATGCGGCTGACGGCTCATCTTTTCTGTTTTACAAAGTTAGGAAAGCTATGTCTCGGTCAACTCTGATGTTGCCTTACACATGAAAGAATGATCCCAGTCACTTCCACACAGTGAGGCATACAGCTCATTAGTTAAACACTGGTATCGGATCGGTACTCGGTATCGGTCGATTCCCAAAGCCCAGGTATCGCTATCGATATCGGGACTGAAAAGTGTCAGATCGGTGCATTCCTACAGGTTTCTTGATGCACAACTACTAAGCTTTACTAATTCTGACCTATTGCAGGTTGCAATGAGAGCTGCATCAGGTAGAAAATGTATAACAAGAGTCAACATTTCTTCAGGGAAAATGTGTTTGAATGTCTGATTCTGGTAATATCTGTACCTTGGTGATTCCAGACATGGAAAAACTGTTTGTCTTATTTCAATAACAAGTAGTATAATCTACAACATCATTAAGTCATTTGGCTATGAAAAGAGCAAGAGTACTGTCCCACGCTGAACTGTCCCTGGGGATTCATATTCATTTACGACTTCAATATTCTCCCCATTAATAGCCACTTGTTGCTGAATCTGTCCGCTTGTTCCAAAATCAAAAAGAAATTCCTTGTTTTCTTAGCGTGTAATTGAAGAAAACTGGCTTCATCAACCCAAACAAACACACCTCTTCTTCACATAATAATGCCGCCCAGGGTGCCTGGCTGTGCTTTCTAGCAGGATGAAGAAAAAAATATTTCGCTGTGATATCTTGGAAGTGTTTTATGTCGATCTTCATGGTAGCTTTGGTGTTCGGATCTTAGTACATCCAGGACTTTACTGTCCAGTGGAAAAAGGAGTCACAAGAAAAGAAATTATGAATTATGATCTTAACTTATATTGTCACTTTCCTCCCAAGTTTGTTATCTAACAAAGTCAGGATTCCCAGCAGGGCCATAATATAACATACCAAGACTTTACCATGACCTTCCACAACTAAGTCAAGCTGCTTTTAAGATCTTAAAAAATGCTATTCCTTACTGGTTTATTAATGTTGTTTATCTGCTTAGAAAAAAAGTCCTAAAAGGGGTAAACAGCCGGGTTGTAAAGGAAACCATCTAAAAAGAAACAAGTTGTAAAATATATTGTGATGTATTCCTGTAAACAGAACTCATTCAGCTATAAAAAATATCCCCCAAGACTTCTGAGAAAGCGCGTATGCGTACGCTATGCTTCGATTTCCTTAAAGAGGAAAGGCTTATGAAGAGTTTGATATGTATCTGATCTGATGTGTATGTAGCAACAATCTTTCTCTTTTCCCATCAACCTGTGATTTGCCCGTTTCCTTTGTCTTAAATCCAATCCAGCCACAGGGCAGCGTTGAATATTATTACCTGCCTCTTCAATCATTTATTGCCACAAACAGACAGTTTTGATTGGTTGACAAACCGCGACAGCGCTTAAATGACAAGATGGGGAGCAAAACAGACAAGTTGTGAGCTGAGTATTAACCAAATGTTACCTCCTGTTTCTCTGGTTATTCCCTCTTATTCCTTCCCTTTACGTCCCTGAGGGGTGGAGGGACTGGGACCTGGACCGGAGCTGAGGCTAAGGCTAATTAAATTTTCCAGGCACCACTGGCAGGCATGTTGCTCTTCTAGCAGGGCTATTAATTTAGTTCTGCCCATTACTGTTCTCCTCCTCCTCTCTCCTCCCTCCTGTCCTTCTCCTCCTCACCCCTTATGCCATCCATCACACTCTCAGTGTTAAAGAAGGAGGAAGAGGAAGAGGAAGAGGAGGCCTCAGTAAGTGGACTCACACTGCTATCTGCTATGGCAAACGTCCACTAAAATAAGAGAAATGGAAGATGTATGTGTGGGTATTTGGGATGGACCATGAGGCAGGGCGCTGAGGTCCATCTCCAGGAAGCAGTTAATGAAATGAGGTAGGAAGGGCACACGTGTACATACACACTAACACATGGTTGTCTCATGGATCATGGCGGGGGACGTCAGGTATGTCACCCCTTCTCGGAAACTATTCAAACTAAGTGTATGTGTAAACGTGTGTGTCCTATATAACAGCCCACTGAGGAACAAAACGTGTTGAAAGTGTGTCGAGGCCGGCGTACTGAGCCAAAACTGTCCTGTTGTTAAAAATCAGATGAGGTCCAGTAAGTGTCAGGCACCTGGAGCATGATGGATACGACGCAGTTTGTTTGATCACATACTTATTGAAGCCTCGTTGATCAGTGCTTAGAATATGTAATCAAAAATTAATCACGCGTTTTTTTTATCTGTTCAAAATGTACCTTAAAGGGAGATTTGTCAAGTACTTAATACTCTTACCAATATGAGAGTGGGAAAATATGCTTGCTTTATGCAAATGTATGTATATATTTATAATTGAAAATCAATTAAGAACACAAAACAATGTTAAATATTGTCCAGAAACCCTCACAGGTACTGCATTTAGCATAAAAAAATATGCTCAAATCATAACATGGCAAACTGCAGCCCAACAGGCAACAACAGCTGTCAGTGTGTCAGTGTGCTGACTTGACTATGACTTGCCCCAAACTGTATGTGATTATCATAAAGTGGGCATGTCTGTAAAGGGGAGACTCGTGGGTACCCATAGAACCCATTTTCATTCACATATCTTGAGGTCAGAGGTCAAGGGACCCCTTTGGAAATGGCCATGCCAGTTTTTCCTCGCCAAAATTCAGCTTAAGTGTGGAGCGTTATTTATTTTCTTCGTGACAAGCTAGTATGACATGGTGGGTACCAATGGATTCCTTAGGTTTTCTAATTTCACATGAAGCCCGCTACTGCGTTAAAGACGTTAGTGCCGGTAACGCGCTAACTTTGAACTTTGAATTTTTTAGTGAACGGTGTTTATCAGATGATTCGGATGCAAAGATCCATAGTGCTGCTTTGTAGCAGTCTTTAAAACATAGTTGCTTTTATTGCCAGTATCTTCACTCTAACTTTAAAATTGAGCCTGCTACAACCTAAAAGTTGCGTTAATGCGTTAAACTAATTAGTGGCGTTAAAACAGATTTGCATTAATGAGTTATTATCGCGTTAACTTTGACAGCCCTATGTCGAATGTTACACATTCTGTTTAAATATACACACTAATCGATATTTATTGGATATTAACAATGGAGAAAATGACTGTTTAATGTGAAAGTGGTAGCTCGTCGTAACAAACCCACATAGTATTATCACCTCAGTTCCCCCTCAGCTCCTCGGAGCATTTTATTGTCTTTCAGCTCACTGTTTTGGTTTCATAGACCACAACTTTATTGTTTTGGTTCGCTCTCACCGCTCTCAACAAAAGCACAATGGCCAGCTGCAGCAGGTATAGCAATTTTCAGCATAAACCCACTGTATACTACCTGCTCTGCCCCAAACAGACAAAGGTAGAGACTAGCTGGTGAACATAGTGGAGCATATCGCAGCTAAAGAGCCACATATTTCCTGCAGGGATTGGTGAAGACCCAAAACTGAGCTACAAAGAGACTCCAGATTAATTCAAATTTTGATCCATATGATATCTGCTGCATGCAGATTTCTCCAATTTCCACACTGTCCTCTGTTAAATACAAGCGAAAATGCCCAAAACATAATCTTAAAAACACTGAAAGTCGGTGCAAAATTTTGTTTGCTGGTTACATTAACCCCAAGGCTAACCATTAAGCTGATCAAATGTTGTACTTAGCACTTTTAGGTGCTTCAGACCAAAACATCCTCTATCTAAATAGTGCTGTATATATTATGTTAAACTCAGAAAAGCCCACAAAATGTGTGTCTAGACATCATCTCTCTTCTAGCTTAAGGGCCTGCCAACTTGCTCTTTATGCATTTTTCATCCAAACGACAAAGCAAGCAGCGAGCACCTGCCTGAGTGCCAGTCCGTGAAACTCAGACATCTCCTGCAGGAAAAAAACAGGAGACAAATCCGCTTAATAATCTACATTTCCAGAGAGGGAACTGCCGGAGGGCACAAACAGCCCAGAGCCTACCGGGAGGGAAAATAGAATTACTCTGAACGGTACAAAGCTCTAAAAATATGAACGACTGGTCTGTCTGTCTTGTGTGTTGGAAAAATAAAAACCGCTTGATTCTTTCCACGTCACCCGTTTCCCCCTGCAGAAAACAGAGCCCTCTGTGGTTTTACAGGGAGAGCGCAAACTCCAACAGAAAACTCTTAAAACACATGGGCTAAGAATAAGGGGCCTATATTTAAAACCCCATATTTAATTGTAGAAAAAAAAAAAAACACGGCCAATTCTAGCCACATGGGCTAAGGCTGTAAGCTGAGCTTGCATTGTGACTGGCCTGTTTTCACTGGGGCCAGAGCACTGGCAATGGAAACCTAAAGCTGGAGACAGACAGAGAGAGAGAGAGAGAGAGAGAGAGAGAGAGAGAGAGAGAGAAAGAGAGACTATAGGAAGAAAAACAGAGAGAGCGAAAGAGAGAAAAAATCAGCAAGAGTGTAGATAATGAAGGAAGGGGTGAAAAAAAAACGAGATTGAGCGAGGGAGGGTGGATAATGAGTGAGGGAGGGAAAGAGGTGAAAAAATAAAAAAAGCCTCCCTCCATTCTGTCCTCCTTGTCTTGTGGTGCAGGGTTATTTTTAGCTACGATGGGGAGCAACACGGTGCTGTAAAGGCAATAATTTCTGCTGCGGCACAGTCATCGCTCACCGCGACATCTCTGTCACAGCAAAGGAAAGCCACACACACACACATACACAGCCACACTTACGCATGCATGCACACACTACAGTTCAACAAGCATTAAAGGACCGGTTTCACTATCAATACCTCTGGATTGAAGCCGTCAATATTGATACTCCCTCTTTAAGCCCACAGCCTCGCACAACATGACATCCAGCCAGAAAACCACCGACAGCTGACAAAACACAGCTTGAGAACTTTTCCTTCCCATAATCTGTAAAAATACCTAAAAGGTAACCCCCTTTTATGTCTTGGGGTGGTACATATACTGTATACTAGGGCTGGGACGATTCACCTATCTCCTGATTCGATACGATCACGATACTTGGGTGCCGATTCAATATGTATCGGGATTTTTAAGTATTGCGATTCGATATTACGATTTATTGCAATTTTTGTTAACTTTATTATCACTAGACCATGGGAAAAAGTTGAAACACACACTTCTAGGGACTTTTACTTTGGAAAATATCTAAATCAATACAGTAAAAATGTTTGCTTTTCAGCATGTGTGTAGTCAGAGATGTCCTGAAGTCAAATATATCAGGCATTATTTATTAAATTTCTTCAAGCAACCCAAAATCAAAGAATAAAGACATTTCCCTCACAAATTAGTGGTATTTTTTCTTTTTAATTTATAAGGGACATGTAATGTTTTATACTTCTGGTGAATATAATCGTTCATACTTCGCCAAGTCCGTCTCTAGCTCTCCCATCAGCTCCGTTCTCTTTATCCATCCATGGTCAGCTCCATCGGGGCCGTTTGAATACATTGAACATAAATGTCAGTATATGGGTGCTCTACAGTCGTAGCGACCACGGAGATGAGAGTGACGGCTGGCTTGACCGCACGTTACCGCAATACGATAACGTTTCCTGTCCATGATGTCTAGCTCTGCTTTTCCTGGCGACGTGTGAAACCCAAAGTGTTTCCATACTTTACTGGATGTGTAGTGTTTACCACTTTGGATTGAACATGTGAGGGTGCAGGTCGTATCCACGCAGACTCTCCGGTTTGTTTTGGTTGACGGATACAGAACGGAGATGACGTCACGTTACTCTGACTACAACAATAAAAGCGGTAACCTACTTCTACCTCCGCGTAGACTCAGATGAAGCAAATATATCGATTCTGTCATTAAAAAATCTGGTTCAAAATCGTAAACAAAAATATAAGCATTGGTGAATAATTTGTTTCCCCCCACCCCTATAAACCATTGGCAGCTGCCAAAACACAGCTTGAGAACTTTTCCTTCCCTAATCTGTAAAAATAACCTAAAAAGTAACCCCCCTTTGATGTCTTGGGGTGCTACATATACTGTATTTTACACTTGGCGGCTACTTCACAAAAGGTCAAGCATCTCACTTTAAAGTGGTTCTCAGTTTTCACAAGTGCGCACTGAAAACAAAAGCCCCTTCTCCGATGGAAAAGCGCGCATACCAGCCTAAGCGTGTAAGGTCAAACCAATCATGTCGGGGATTAGTTGAGCACATGGAAAGATACACACACACACACGCACACAACTATATTCCCCTGTTGACATTTACCAGATCAAGGAGAAGAAACCCCATCATGGCGTTTGAATCAATAGCTCCTCTTAAAGGAATTAAAACATATTTCATCACACAATGCAGCTAATAGCTTCTTCGAAAAATCGATGTCCATATGCCATCTGCTGTTCCGCGGAGAATCGTTCCACTTTGTATCTGTCTCTTTGTGCTCACAATACAGTGTAATAAGGCTAAAGTAATCAAATATCGCTGTGTTTGTGATCCCTGTGACCCGTCATTGTAAGAAAATGGCTCCACAGTATGACCGACTAATTAGCTCATTAACATTCGTTACAAGTGGTGAGGAGAGCCATCTCCGAGACAATTTACTCAAAATGTGTCTTCACTAGAATTAAAAGAATGACTAATTACAGCTTTGAATTACAGCATTGTTATCTCCCCTCACTAGTATGTGGGGAGTTACGCAATCCAGTGCTAATTCAGCAACTACTGTATCTTTCCATATGGGATGCCCGGGGCACAAACTTATCAAATAATGTAAGTGTTGGGAGATGAGAAACTAGCAACGCTGTGAATACTGCTGCAAAAAAAATAATAATGATGTGTGGAAAACACAAAAAAGTCTGATTCTTCTTAATATAGTATGAGTCAGCCCTGATATTACTATGCAGAGTTTGGGATTATGGCAGCCAACTCAGGATATTCCTGGACGGAATATATAAGTGATGATGGGAAGTATGCAGCCGGTGATTGGAAAGGACTGGCATACTAAGGTGCTATCAGATCAGCTTAAAAGGCTTCAAAGCAGCACTTTTATACTTTGCTGTACGTGAGAGAGAGAGAGTTGAGACTAATTAGGCAGACAGAGAGAGAAGAGAATCCTACAGTCAGTGGAGCAGACAGCCGGCAGCCTTGGCTGCAACTGTGCTATGCAGGTGTTTTTTTGCATAATATAAGAATCCTTAACCTACGACAAGGCAACTGTAAATGATGTCTGACTTGTGAAATGCAGTCAGACATATCCATAGCACTTATTTCAAATAATTTCACCCATATTACAGACGTTCTTTTTAAGTGGTTTGAAGGAAAATATGAATGGATGCGAGGCTTCATAAAATGCTCTGATTGGAAGCTTTGCAGTGGAACTGGGTGATGTGGTTGAGACGAATTAAGTCACCATATTAGTAGAATATTTTTCTGACTTTGACACAATCTGGAAAATACAGGAGACAGGTATTCTGAAAAAAATTACGTGCCTCTGTGTCAATCAGAGCCGAGCTGGAGCCTTGCCGTCTCCGAGCAGCTGTACATCACTTGCGAACTCCGATCAAACGGTCAGACTAGGCAGCGCTGATCAAATATGAATCAATATTCTGTTACTGTAATGCCTATTTCTCTACTCAAATGTTTTCAGAAACATCTTGTAGTGTACTGTTTAGCTGTAAAATGAGAAAGTTTGTGACCCAGCAGCCATGTTGAGATCAAATGAGGTAATACCAAGCAACCGGAGCAATCTTTCTCATTTTACAGCTAAACAGTACACTACAAGATGATTCTGAAAACATTTGAGGCGAGAAATAGGCATTACAGTAACAGAACATTGATTCATATTTGATCAGCGCTGCCTAGTTTGACCGTTTGCTCAAAGTGCTCGAGTGATTGACAGCTGCCTCTGTTGAATGAACAGCCAAAAGGAACGCTCTCTCTCTCTCTGAAATGACTTGTGATTGGCCAAAGTCCCCTGTCACGGGCCAGATTTTCTAAAGCCGGAAAACAGAGCCACGATGAGGTGCAGAAGTCTAGTTTCCTCACAGAACACTTCTGCCTACTGCCGCTTTAAAGACTATTTTTCTGAATTTTTTTCTCTTAAATTTACGACTTTCTAATCTTGCAAATTTGTGAGTTTTTTCTCGTAAATGTACTACTTTAATCTGGGAAATACAGATTTTTTTTTTTTTTATTAACCCCCCATGCTCCGCAATAGGCAAAATGACATACATAAATATTAAAATGGCATGACACCAAACTCTCATATGTGTAAAACAAGAACATGATGATCATATCATCATGACAGACTTAAAATAAACAAGACAGCAAATAAGACAATATACAATGATGATCGCCCAGCCATGCTTGTGCTTTGCAGTGCAACATGTGCTGTAGCGTTTCAACACACAGTTTGTTCCTGCTACATCCAGAAAATGTTGTTTATGTGTTGACCGGGAGTAAAACGGCTTAACAAGAAGTCAGACGACGATCATCTGCTTGGATTGTTTTAACTTGATGTTACCAAATCAATCACACATGAATGTAATTAGGTGGTTTAGTTGCCTGGTGACTAGGTGCTTATAATAATGACATTAGATGAGGATAATGTTACTGTTTCTCATGTCATTTCAGTTGAACATCACCACATTATTTCGAGGGTTTAATATGGAAATATTTATTCTTACCGGTGATGAGCTCTCGAACTTCCATGTCGTTGGTCTTCCTCAGCAGGCGGACGAGACCCGGGATGCCGTCGCAGTTCTTGATGGCCACCTTGTTGTCGTTGTCCTTGCCGTAGGAGATGTTGCGCAGGGCGCCGCAAGCCTTGCGGTGGACTTCAGATTTGGGGTGGTCCAGAAGCCCCACCAGAACAGGGATCCCCTTCAGGTGACGCACATCCTTCTTGATCTTGTCATTTTCGTAGCACAGGTGCTGCAGGTACGCAGCGGCGTTTGACTTGACCGGGTCAATGGGGTGGCCCAGCATGGCGATGACCTCGGGGAGATCTGGGTCGCGCCAGCGCGGGTCCTTGCGGATGCTGTCGATGGATGGCGAGCGCCGGCCGCCCATGCGGTCCAGGCTGGCCATGCTCCCCCTCTCCGGCTGGGCCAGCGGCGCCGAATACATGCCGTGGATGTAGGGGTGGCGCTCATCGATCAGCTCTGCCTCGATGGCTTCGTCCGGGTACCCTCTGTGAAGACGGAAGGAGAGAGGACGGTGAGGACGGGGGAGATGGGAGGTGACTCAGATGGATTTGTCTGAGAGAAGAATTAGACAGCCGGGGGAAAGGCTTTGAGAGAAGCTAACTGAGGTGAGAGCAGCTGACTAATGAGGAGAAAAAGGGAAAGCAGAGGACAGGGTGAGTGAGAGGTGAGAAGATGTGGGCGACAGAGGGGAAAAGGGAAGGAGTGCAGGACAGAGGGTGAAGGGGGAGACATGGCGCTTTGGATCTGTTATTAACGGGTCTGTCAGAGGGGCTGCGGTGGCAATTCCCTGCAATAAGAGCGAGCAGCATATCATCCCTCCCTGTCAAGTGGCAGCAGCAAACATGTCAGACATCAACAAACATAAAGTCTTCGAGAGAGTGATTGAGAGACGGGGAAGAGATTGAACAAAGACAAACCAGGCAGCTCACAAAGAAACAGAGACAAAGGCAACACCAAAGAAGAAAAGCTTTGAAGGAAAGTCTTGTGAAGTTTTTTTTTCTGTTTTAGGAAGCCACCATATAGAGTAGAGAAGAGATTTGATGTCTTCCCCCCCCCCCGAGGGAACATCCAAAAGAGCTGTGCTGTCCCCCCGGGTAGGACTATGAGCCCCTGTGATGCCCTCAGGGCTCCCTCTGCTCACAGCGGCGAACACTAGCACGCAGTCGCTAAAATGATAATGACCATCTCTCCGGGACGCCTCCCCTAGCATTAGCCTCATTAGCATCATTACTGCTAGGGCTGAGGACTTGGGATTGCATTGAGTTCTACTCATTTTCGGTGACTGAAATAAAGCCGGGTTTCCACCAAAAGTTCAGAGGACTTTTAGTCCCTGGGACTACTTTTCAAGGACCAAAAAGGTTCCTTCAGCCCGCTGTTGTCTGCGTTTCCACCGTGGCCTATACCTAAACACACTCTGCAGCCTGCAGTTCAGCGTGTTCACCTGTTTCATCTAAAAAACACATTTAGGTTTAGTCTCAAAGCGCCAATGTTTACTGCTGCATATATTCACTGATGCACGTTGGATGTAATGAATGAAATACAGCGGAGGAAAATGAAACTAAGAGACTCTACAGTAAATCATCTGTTGAGTGTTTGAGGGTTATTTATTTGTGCTTTAGAAAGTTAACGCTGTGAAACAATCAGAAAATAACTTTTCTGTCTCTCATTCACAGCTACTCCCTCTCTTTTCTACCCATCTTTTCTTTTTGCATGATCTCTCTCTCTTTTTTAAAATGAGTCTGGAAGCCGACAGCAGAGCCTGACTTTACTTTTAATGTTATCAAAGAAAGATAAATCCTCTACTCTCGTCCTAAAATGGTCCTAAATCGATACTAGAGTACTTCCTTGTTTTATGTATGATGATGATGATGCGGTAGAGTTGAAGCAGCGGCGCTGTGTGTGTTTTACCAGTCAGTGACGGTCATCCCTGCAAACTTCTCCCCGGATGTTCCGGTATTTTCAGAAAGTACTACCCCCCCCCACCAGCGCCTCTTTTGGGGGTAAAAAGGCCCCGGAACTTAATTTAGACCCTGATCCCTACGGTCGAAACACAATGAGCTCCTCAAAAGGTTCCTAGTTCCAGGGGAAAGTTCCTGCGGTTGAAACGGGGCTTAAGCGTTGTCCTCTGAGGGAGGAAGAGCAGAGTTGCTATTTGGTTCGTCGGGGGTGCGCTTCAATAAATCTCTAACCTCAGAGTCTATGATCTACACTCGAGGGTTCTTTAATCCAAAGGCATCCTCATCAATTCGCGGAAATATCGGAACATGGGCGGAAAAAAATAGGCGCTCAATTTCCATGACGGATCATTTATGTTACTTGCAACAGCGCGGGCGACTTATTATACTTAAGGCTCTTTAATCATAGTTTTTCACTTGTAGGGCCAACGCCGAGGATGGAGTCGGGAGACTCACATTTTTACACCGGCAGAAAAGTTGCGAGGAATCGTTTTGAAATCCCTTTTGAACACGTACCACCGAGTTGTGTGAAAGGATGGTAGAATGTTTTGGTGGGGAAAGTTATGACATGGAGGGGAGGAATTTAATTAGGGTTGTGTACTTATGCACAGCCTTTATCATCCCCCACCACCCACCCCAACCACAGCTTGAGACTTGTTTATCCTTGTTACATAATCCAGCTGGTCTCCTCTCACCATCTTTGATGTATGGCGGTTGGTGGTGCAACAAAATGGTGGCCAACGCCGGCGGTTGGCAGGGAATTCCAGAACCGAGCTGTAATTTTAATGAGTTTTATGTTAATTATGTGTTTTTACAGTTCTTCCCAGGCATGCTGGGGAAGGAGTGGGGGGGGGGGGGGCTCCGCGTGCCATCGCGCCTCGGCTCTGGCGCGCTCCTCTGTTGATTCGTCTTTTTACACAGACCTCGCAGTAACATATTGGCTTTTATGGCAACGACTTTGTGCATTTCACTGCCAGGGAAATCAATAGGAAATGAACTGGGGAGGAAAACTCCTGCCCGAGCATTGTAACGAGATACTAAATCCCCTATTCAGATGGATGGAAAGAGGATTAATAGAGATGGAGCGAGGCACCGCCGCAGTTGAATACAGCCCTGTGTGTCCGAATGCTGCGAGTTAACCAAGTCCAAAGAAGCACGGCGCTGAATGGCAAACGTTGCCAGACAAGCTTTTGGGTGTCATCGGCACATGTCCAGAGACTCCGGAGGTCTTTTCAAACAGGTGTTCCTCCAGATGAAAAACACAGCTAACCTAAAGTCGAGTGGATCTGATGTATCATCGCTGTTTATTCGTCTTTAAAAAATTGTTTTTTTCCAGCTTTGTGGAACATGCTGGAGAGCCACAAACCTCCATAGGCAGCCTGTAACCACAGTATGGAAGGAGGGGCCAATCAAGCCTGATTACAGCACATCATTCGGAGGACGACTGCAGCTCTGAGGTTTTGGCGACGACGCTGAGCTGCATGACAGACTGCACGGAAAAAAAAAAAGAGGGAAATTTGCGAGCATGTGTGCACGTGCTGGCGGTTACTAAATGCTTCCTTGCGTACATGAGATATATAAACACACAGTCAGAGGCCATCAACCAGCTCTCGATTGCAGCGGGATATTGGACATGACAAGGCAAAGGAGGCAGGAATAACCCTCCTGAAGAAAGGGCAGTACACAATCTCAGCATCATCGCCGTCGCACAGAGCTGCATACGCCGTCTCTTTCATGCACAGTATCTCTCTCTCTCTCTGTGACTTCCTCTCTCATTATCTGTCGCACTATGTTTCTCTCACACACACACACACACACACACACACACACACGCCGAGCTTCGACACACAGATGAGATGTACAGTCGTGCAGATCGCGGCTCGTTTAGATCTGGCGGGCGGCTTTTTTGGTGAAGCGGGCATCGCGAGGCTGAGTGATGGGAATGTCAGGATTTGCATTTAAATTGGCGCCATTGTGTGTACAGGGAGGGGTGTATTCACAGGATGTGAAAGGGCTCTCCGCCGCCAGACGCGATGCTCCGAGCGTGATTACAGCAGATCGCTCTCCTCATGTTAATGGAGCTGCTAAATGGCCGAGGCTATTTCTGTGCGTCTCTGTGCGGTGCCCGTCCACGGATGCATGCGTTGCGCTTGTTTTGTTCAAATAGAATAGAAGAGAAGATAAACAGATACGGTATAGATACGAGATGTATGCAAACTACAGCGCTCCTTTTATTCATCTGGACTTTGTCACATCCTCGCTATTCTTCCTTCCCTTCTTCATCTTCTGTCAATTACTTTCATCATCCCTCAGTCGCGGCCGTGCCTGACCCTCTTCTTCTCCCCTCTCCCAACTGAAAAGGATTAGACACTCGCGAGAAGATGTTTGCATCTCATATGTACAAATTACATCTCCGCGGCGTTTATGACTGACTGCTCCTGCCGAGCAGATTGCTCATTTTGAATTACGGGGCAATAATTGTTTTACGGCGCGCGAGAGTCTTTGCAGGATAGAGAGGAAAGAAGAGAGGATAAAAACAGCAAAGCTGGAGTGTTTATGTCTTGCCACTTTCTAATTTATCCGGCTGTTCTGATGGCGTTATATTCACTGCTACCACGGCTTGTTTTCATCAGTGCTTGAAGTGGAAAAATAGAAGTGCCAGTGCACTCTTATTCACATGTTGGCGTTCGTATCGGCTGGTATCAGCAATCTCTTGCCACTTATTCCTGTTTATTCATTATTTCTTTAATCATGTTATACTTGTGGTTTTATTGCTATATTATTATACTTGGGCTATGCATCTTCTATAGTAGGCTTATAATACTCCATAATATTCCAACTGGAACATTATAGGGTTAAGGTGGTGTGTTTAGTGTTAATAGTTAAAGTACTTCCCTGTGTTATTTGTAGCCTATAGTAGGTATCATTCAGGTTTTAGGAGCAGTGTCTCAGTCAGGAGGCTCCTACATATTATACAGCAGGATAAAGAGACACATTCTGAATTTATCTAGTCAATAAAAGATACTAGGAGATATTGGGTTTGGAAGAAAATGTGAAGGTTTTGACTTGAAATTATGCAATTTTACATCATTTTGGACCATTATTATCACTAGTTAAATGATTATTTTATTATTTGCACATCTCACAGCCTTCGTCTGAACATTTAATTCTTCTGGAAATGTTTGCCCTGAAAGAGCAGATTCAGAAAACTTTGAAATAATGTTTCATTAATTATATTTGTTCACAAATAAAAAAGTTACGACGAACAGTTCACTAATTATTTTACAAACAGGACGTGAACATTGTATCGATACATTACAGCACCCTCGTTCTCCCCCCGTGCCGTACGTCGGCTCGTCCAGATGCTCCCCACATAGCTTTTATGTTCATACGGCTTATGTGGCATGGTTATGTCATTATGAATCTCCCTGAGAACCTGACATGGAGAGGGCAGAGAAGAGGACCAGCAGCTTTGTGAGAAGTTCTGGTACGCAAGAAAAAGTCACGGTACGCCAGGGAGTAAAATGTAGAAGTGCGTACTGGTGAGTAGCGGCCCACTTCGAGCACTGGTTTTCATTCAATTAAAGGAGAGTGACATCGCTCTGAAGTTCCTTCTAAAACTTAGGAGATGCTTCTGAGAAACAAGACAGAGGGGAAGTATGATATTAAACGGGGTATGTGGCTCTCAGGGAAAGCCTTTTGGCAGCAGAGTCAGAGGAAAGAGCGGAGAGGGGGATCACTTCCACCAGCCGCTCCCTACAGACACCACTGGATTAGAATGAGACACCCCTCCCCTCTCAATTAAGGGATGAGTGATTGTGAGTATGCATGTGTGTGTTTATGTGTCCGTGTGTGTGTGTATGTGTGTGGTGACCCCTGGATGCAGGTGGGCCGGTGCAGCGGAGCGGGTCGCCCAAGGAGAGATGAGCCATTAGAGATTGGCTTAAAGACGCCCCTGTAGTCTGGCAGAGTTCAAAAGCAGCTATTAATCACGCTGGCATGAGGACACACACTGTCTCACACACACAGGAAGGTGCTCATAGACACCCCATCCCTACCCATCCTTTATGTGTAAGGGAGTAAGATGCACTCCAGACATTGGAGGGGCAGGAGAGAGAGAGAGAGAGAGAGAGAGAGAGAGAGAGAGAGAGAGAGAGAGAGAGAGAGAGAGAGAGAGAGAGAGAGAGAGAGAGAGAGAGAGAGAGAGAGAGAGAGAGAGAGAGAGAGAGAGAGAGAGAGAGAGAGAGAGAGAGAGAGAGAGAGAGAGAGAGAGAGAGAGAGAGAGAGAGAGAGAGAGAGAGAGAGAGAGAGAGAGAGAGAGAGAGAGAGAGAGAGAGAGAGAGAGAGAGAGAGGAAAGCATACAGACACGTTCATTATCTGCAAACCCTGAGCAGGAATAAGGCAAAAGAGATGCCCTTCCTTCTCTCTGTAGCTACATTCCTGCTGCTTTTAAGCAAGGTACTAATAAGGTAAATAATGACCTTATTTGATGCAACACAGTTAAAGTGCTTTTTTTTACCAAGAAAAATGAATGCTGACCAAAGACAAAACTCTGTAAAATAGACTGATCCAAGACAAACTTGTCAAGGCGTGTAGATAAAAGAGCAAGTTTCAATAAAACAGAAAACTAGAATTACCACCTCGCGTTTGTATACCTCCATGTCTGTCCAAAATGTCATCACTTCATCATTTTATCCTGTTTGATGTTTGTGTGATATTGTCATTATTAGCATATGAATTCTTGAGTTATGGCCGAAAAAATGTGTTTTGTGAGGTCACAGTGACCTTTAACCATTAAAATCAGTTCATCTTTGAGTCCAAGTGGACATTTGTGTCAAATTTGAAAAAATTCCCTTCAGGAGTTCCTGTGATATCACGTTCGCGAGAATGGTACGGACGGACGGACAACCAGAAAACATAACGCCACGGCTGTCGCAGTCTCCATGATATAAACATGTATTCCATTTCGATTTAATTAGGGATGTCAAAGTTAACGCAAATTTATTTTAGCGGTACTTGTGATTTTTACCAAACCGTGTCGTACTAGCTTGTCGTGAAGGAGGCTAAAAAACGCTCCAAACTTAAGCTGAATTTTGTCGGGGAAAAACTGTCATGGCCATTTTCAAAGGGGTCCGATTGACCTCTAACCTCAAGATATGTGAATGAAAATGGGTTCTCTGGGTACCCACGAGTCTCCTCTTTACAGACATGCCCACTTTATGATAATCACATGCAGTTTGGGGCAAGTCATAGTCAAGTCAGCACACTGACACACTGACAGCTGTTGTTGCCTGTTGGGCTGCAGTTTGCCATGTTATGATTTGAGCATATTTTTTATGCTAAATGCAGTACCTGTGAGGGTTTCTGGACAATATTTGTCATTGATTTGTGTTGTTAATTGATTTCCAATAATAAATATATACATAGATTTACATAAAAGCAAGCATATTTGCCCTCTCCCATGTTGATAAGAGTATTAAATATTTAACAAATCTCACGCACCAGGCTTTCCACTAACTATAATGTAAAACCCATCCGCGGCAACAGTAAACACTCTGAGAAAGTGTGTCCCGGGAGTGTGGTGACTTAGTATAAACAGCGAAAAGACACACTAAGGGCGGGCGGGAGTTGTGGTGGATGGGCCAACAAACACAAGACTTTCATCCAGGAGACCGCTGTTTGTGTCGCGTGTGTTAAGTTCCACTTTCACAATCATTCGCGCCCAGTGTTCAGTTTCATTTTCATATTACATACATGGTAGTTTTAAGCCCAACTACCTAAACCTAAAATGATGCCAAGGGGGGTAAAAAAACGGTGGTATGTGACGAGTTGGGATGAGAACGAGTTGGCTAATGACACCCTGCTGAAGAGGACCCGGAAACATACCACCTCTTACCTCCGATGTACACTATGTGCTCCAATTATCTGCACTTGACTATTACAGACAGGCGATAAAGGAAACGCCTGAGATACATAACAATTGCTTCCATATAGGTGGACTGCATATTAACATCCTACCATGCTCTGCAGTGTGTATAAAGTACTGAACAGGCCCAGCAAGAAGAAAAGATCTGAGTGAGTCTGAAAGAGGCTTCGGCCATAAAGACATCTGCATTTAGATCTGGTGGAGAGCCCTGAGTACCACGTTCCTAAAAGACCATATGATTCACATCATTTTCATACATGCAGTGAGCTGTATGGACGCTTCAGCATTAACACTAAAATCCAACCGTGATGCATGCTCACACATCCGAAGAACTCCATCACCAAATGATACATCATCATCATCATTCCCGGCACATGATGGACTCCACGGCGGTGACAAAATGAGCGCATGGCGCCGATGCAGGAAGCCGTTTTAGCACTAAACGTCTTAATTTTTTTTGTCGGAGCATAATTGAGGGCTTGCAATGCAATGATAAGCTGTAATTAAAGCGCTTTAATTCCCAGATTCATTACAGCACTTTGGAGTCGCCGCTCCCTTCTTGGAAGAATACTAATCGCGGTGTGAGTGCACAGGAGAGCCCGGGCACTCTGGGAGGGCCGAGTGTCACCGTTCCTGGGACGGAAAAACAAAAAAATCACTTAGAGTGTACGGATGTTTTGATGTCAGCTGATCTGAGTGCAGGAGGAGAGAAGACAGATGGAAATATTTGGGATTTATTTTCTGCTGCAATTAGCGAGGAAGCTGAGCAGCCAGTCAAGAGTGGCTTCAAACATGTGTGTTTGAGCATTCATGTTAGCGGCTGTGTGTGTGTGTGGTGTGTGTGTGTGCGTGTGTCTGAAGGGGTGTGTGAGGCTGTTAGGGCTGTGTTGTGACACATGTAAGGCAGGCTA
Organism: Sebastes fasciatus; assembly: GCF_043250625.1. Lineage (NCBI taxonomy): Eukaryota > Metazoa > Chordata > Actinopteri > Perciformes > Sebastidae > Sebastes > Sebastes fasciatus. The sequence continues at coordinate 5,429,575 of NC_133800.1, forward strand.
CAAATTGCCTGTCACAGCAAGCGCCTCTCACTAGGCGGATGGGGGACTGACTCATTTTCGATGTGGATTTTTATTGAGTGTGTGTGTGTGTGCGTGTGTGTGTGTGTGTGTGTGTGTGTGTGTGTGTGTGTGTGTGTGTGTGTGTGTGTGTGTGTGTGTGTGTGTGAGAGAAAGAGATACTGTGTGTGTAAGTGTCAGAGTCAAAAGTGTGTAAAGACCGGGAGTCTGATTAGGCATCTGCTTTTCTCCACATGCGCTTCAATCCTGGGGCCTTTAAACCCAGCTAGCTGTGAATGCATGAATGTGTGTGTTAGAGCTGTTCTGATACCGATACCAGTGTTGGAAAATGAGTCCAACACTGCCCAAAATTCGGGATCGGGTATCGGCGAGTCTATGCACCGATCCGACACCATAATTTATTAACCCAGAAAAAAATCATCACGTTTAACCGGAAATCAATTCTTCTTCGCCGCGCCAAAACAGGAGCCTTCACTGGATGTATCATGGCTGCCACTGGCAGCTACTGTTTTAGAGCGGCGAAGAAGAACTGATTGCAGGTAGTTTGTCACGCGACGATAACAAACAACAACAGTGCGGTGCCGGTGGAGAGTGTAACGGTAGTCAGAGCGAGGAAAATGTCAGCCATTTGGCGACATTTCACAGTGGAAAATCCAACAAGTAAAACTGCGATATGTACAGTATGGAAGGTTTCCTTCTCCAGGGGTGGCACAGCCCTAGTAGGGTGTGTGAATATGGCACCCTGCAGGACAAATTGGCACACAGGCTGTCCACTTGGGTAGACAGCTAAGAGAATACGGAATATTTATTTATTCCTAGCTTCATTTATTTATATTCTTTGTAACTGACGAACTGAATAATAAAAGAAAGTTCTATTGCATTCATTCTCTGTGTGTATTTGTTCATGTTTTACATAAGGGTTTAACCTGAGCCAGGCCATACAACAAAGATAGTAATCACATCACATCTATACATGTTCAGTAGTAAACAAATGTTAAATAATAATAATAATAATAATATTTTTTTTTTATCACGTTGGTATTGGATCGGTATCTCGCATTGGCCGATACCGCAAGTTCAGGTATCAGAATCGATATTGCGAAGGAAAAAAAGGTATCAGAACATCTCTAGTGTGTGTACACAAGCTTAATTAAGAAGGGTCAAAAAGCAAAACTTATGCGCCGTCAAGAAGCCGGTAATCCTGGATTGAGCGTCATTAGGGATGTGACTGTTAGGAAATTTTCCACCTGTTAATAAACTTGTGACAACACCGGTGTTACCGATTTACACTGGACATTTTACAAGAAAAGACGGCCCTCAATATAAAAACATCCATCTGCTACAGATCACCGCTCGCCTTTCAAACGCACTTATCACCAACTCAACTTCAAACCCCCGGCTTCTATTTTCTTGAGGGTGGACATTTTTTTCCGGGGCCTCCCTTTGGGCAGCAATGAAATGATTGGAAACTATTATGAGACAAGAGTCCATTCTGGGATCTTATTGTTGGAGGGTAACATGTTTTTTTTGGGGGTTTTTTCCTGACTGCTGGAGCCGGGAGTTATACTCATCACAGCAAAGGTTGCGAGATGACTGTAAAAAAAAGCCTCCCGTCCTCTCCCACTCTCCCTCCGTCCTCCCTTCCACTCCTCGCGTCTCAAATCGTTCCCGCCTCTTTGCCTCTGACACAAACACTTGTTCACTCTCCATTTGCGGGGAAAATGGCAATCAAAGAGTTGTTTTTTTCCTCGCTTCCTTTCTCAAGCAAGTTGCTCAAGGAGAAGAGACATCTGTTTACTTGTGCTCGGCGTAATGGAGTCTTTTTTATGGCGAGAGCAAGACAAGTATTCTTTATTCTCTCTCATCTTAACAGGATGATCTCCTCTCATATCAAGGCAGAGACTACGCTCATGCATATGAACAAGAACTCGCTGTCCGACGTAGAAAGGATAACATGTATACTGTATGAAGTTGCACACCGTCACAATATCTCCTGCAAGTAGGCGGAATCCTTCAACACAATCTGTCAGGTTTTTAAGTATTAACACCAGGCAGGTGCTGAGGTATAAAAACAACTGTTATGCAGATTTACGGTAGAACAGCAGACCGTGTGTTCCTGTTTAAAACCTCTACTCTCTTAAGTTTTGAACATTTATCCTCACCTGACTCGGGGCGCATCACGAAGAGGTTCCCGGTGGGTGCGACCCCGGTTGGCCCCCGGCAGGGTGCGTCGGTTGGCGGTGGAGTAGTCGGGCTCCAGCTCGTACGGCTCCTCCTCTTCGGGGCCCAAGCTGCGGCGATCGTCCTCCAGGCCGTACGGCTCGGCCTGGAAGCGCTCCGGCTGCGAGCGGTTCAGATCCACAGTGCTGCTACCCATAGGCACCTGGGGCTGGGCCACGTGGCCGTAGTCGTCCTTGCGAATGGGCAGCGTGTAGCTGTTCTCCGGCCGGTAGCTGTTGGGCAGGTAGGGGTAGCGCGGCGGCCGGAAGTTGACGCCGCGCGACAGGCTGCCGTAGTTGTCCGTCAAATCGGCGTAGCCGTCGTGCAGGCCGTAGTGGCGGACGTACTGGCTCTCGGGTGTCTCGCCATACGAGTCGTTGTAGGAGTTGTTGTAGGAGCGCGTCAGGGTGGAGGTCGCTTGGGGCGTGATGAAGCGGTCGCCTCCGTTCTTCATGTAGCGCCGGTCGATGGAATCGGTGTAGCTGCCTAGTGGGGACGAGCCCTCGGGCAGGGGCAAGCCGTCGGGGCCCAGGGGCACTTGACGCACCGTCCGCGTGGTCACCGTCTTCACCATCTTAGTCACCTGTAGAGGGGAGCACACACACACCCGTCAGACAGTGTGACATCATGATATTAAAGCAAACCTATGTTTAGATCCAACTGACACGGACCGTGTCGTCTTCAGGCTGCACACACACAGAAAACCATGCTGTCCACTTAACGAAGACATCCGTCTCTCTAACCGTCTGATTAGGACACCGTGTTAGAATGCCACACAGTGGAAGAGGCAAACAAATAAACTGGATAAACAGGAAAAATAAATGATAACTTTGATTCTTCCAGATTAAAACATGCATTTCAAACCTAATGCAGAGGGAATTTGTGTTAATTCAATTAGGAGTTAGTTAGTCATTTCAGCATTCACACACATTTTCTGCAGGAAATGCATTTTTTCTAGTTTTACTAAATTTTCCCCCCATCGTGGTGCATTGTAATGTCATAAAATGATGTTTCATACAATTCTAGATTCTTGAAGACTAAAGCGTGTAGAGGTGTTTTTGATGCTGAAGTTGTGAAGTTGGTCGGGATCAATCCAAAATTTGAATTGTAAGGCTTGTGACACCAATTTGTGTTGCCTTAAATTACAAAGTGGAAAAAATCAGTACACGTTAAAATAATCTGTTATAAGTAGGGCTGTCAAAGTTAATGTGATAATAACGCGTCAACGCAAACTCGTTTTAACGCCTCCAACTTCTTTAACGCATTAACGTAATTTGCGATTTTTAGGTTGTAGCGGGCTCAGTTTTAAAGGTTACTGGTATCATATAAAACTAGAAAAAACCTAAAGAATCCATTGGTACCAACCAAACTAGCTTGTCGAGAAGGAGGATAGGTCAAGGAGGCTAAATAACGCTCCAAATTTACTATAAATTTCGGCAAGGAAAAACTGGCATGGCCATTTTCAAAGGGGTTCCTTGACCTCTGACCTCAAGATTTGTGAATGAAAATGGGTTCTATGGGTACCCACGAGTCTCCCCTTTACAGACATGCCCACTTTATGATAATCACATGCAGTTTGGGGCAAGTCATAGTCAGTCAGACAGCTGTCGTTGCCTGTCCGGCTTGAGTTTGCCACGTTATGATTTGAGCATATTTATTATGCTAAATGCAGTACCTGTGAGGGTTTCTGGACAATATTTGTTATTGTTTTGTGTTGTTAATTGATTTCCAGTAATAAATATATTCATACATTTGCATAAAGCAAGCATATTTGCCCACTCCCATGTTGATAAGAGTATTAAATACTTGATAAATCTCTTTTTAAGGTGCATTTTGAACGGATAAAAAATATGCGATTAATTTGCGATTCAATATTTGAATCCATTGACAGCCCTAGTTATAAAGCAAACACTGGCTGCTAAATCTAAACCAAAACTATTGCATATACCCAGTATAGCTATCTTGGTACACTGAGTCTCCTGGACTGTGCTGTAACAGAGCCATCTTGAAGTGCTACAGCTCCACTCGACCTTGAATCCTTTGTGTCCCCGAGGGGAACAGGGCAGCATCACACTCCGTAGCCAGAGGACTGTGACAACCAGACCTGCATGCATCTACCTCTCACGCTCACCTCATCCTATAGCTAAATAACTCCACTTGCTCTGCTGTCTCCGAGGCTGTCTGGCTGGAGGATTACAGACAGCTACACCCCCACCCCCTCCTTCCCTGGGCTCTCCGCCCAAACAGAAACCAATTTGCTGCCCAGTGAATTCTGCTGTGGCCGATAATTGGCTATTTTGTCCACGGCTATAAATTCATCTTCAAAATTAATGAGGTTGATGAAAATTAATCGGCATCGGCGGCGGGGGGGCGCAGGTCCGATGCAATTCGTGCCTGACAAGGTGTCGCGCAGAGGTTCGTTCCCGCTCGACGAGCGTAGACCGCCGTTCTGATTTTCTCGGGGAAAGGAATAAAGAAATCTGATAGGTTTAATTTTCGACACTAGCCCTCTTAATTGTAATGTGCTTTCTTTATTTTCCCATCAATGCCATGATTTAGATTTTAATCAGGAGCGAGCGAAGGCATGTAACAATATCAAGAAACCCAAACGAAGCATTAACCCTCGCTACAGAGAAGCGAAAGCACAAACAACATATCGTCTGTTCAACTCATTAACTTGGTTTCAAACAAATAGAAATCTTCGCTGGCCTTTGTTTGATTACGCCCCGACTGTGAGCAACACAACAAAACCTATTTCAGGAACGCCAAGGTTTTATTTCCATGTTCAGAGTAATTACAGAGTCATTCACGTTTGTTTTTGATGCCATTCCGCCTTGGCTTTGCGCTAGTTAAAAATAAAGAGCTCATTTGCTTGATTCACATTAGCTAAAGCATATGTATGACCTTGGAATAACAAGCTCCCTTTCATCCTCTTGATTCGCAGTGGTAGGAACCCAAACTAGGCTGCTCTGGTGTTCATAGCATGGGTCCTATAATGCTAACTCTGGGCCTCAAGGAGGCTACAGGGGCCAGGGCTGAATTTCGAACCCTGCATGGAGCCATTACGTCAGCACAATAAATTCCATTTATTCAATAACATTTTCATAAAGCTTCACAAGGGAACCCAGGCCTCCCAGATGGAGAGTAATATCAGAATGTTTTTTATTAGGGCTGTCAAGTTAACGCGAAAATAACGCGTTAAGGCAAATTTGTTTTAACGCCACTAATGTTTTTAACGCATTAACGCCACTTGTGATTTTTAAGGTTGTAGCGGGCTCAGTTTGCTAGAGTGAAGATATTGGTATCAATTGAAACTAGAAAACCTAAGGAATCACAGGCATGCCCACTTTATGATAATCACATGCGGTGTTGGGCAAGTCATAGTCAAGTAAACACACTGACAGCTGGGTATTCACACGTCTTGAGGTCAGAGGACAAGGGACCCCTTTGAAAATGGCCATAACAGTTTTTCCTCGCCAAAATTTAGCGTAACCTTGGAGCGTTAAGTTCATATGATACCAGCATCTTCCGCTGTATCCACCAGTATCCACCAGTATCTAGTTTTAAATCTGAGCCCACTACAACCGAAAAATCTCAAATTGCGTTAATGCGTTAAATAAATGAGGCATTCAAATTAATTGGCGTTAACGTGTTATCACGTTAACTTTGACAGCCCTAAAATATGTACATACATTTGCATAAAGCAAGCATATTTGCCCACTCCTATGTTGATACGAGTATTAAATATTTGACAAATCTCCCTTTAAAGTACATTTTGAACAGATAAAAATATGCGGTTCATTTGCGATTAATGACGATTAACTATTTTAATCGATTGACAACCCTATTATTATTATTATTATTATTTTATTCATCATCATATTTCATTATATTCCATTCTGGCTGTCGGGGCTGAGAGGAGAGCACGGTGAATGCTGCAGCTCCCCAGCCTTGGCATGCCCGGCTGCCATGTACCAACACAGCTTTTTAGGCGATTTGTGAGGGCTGCAAAGGGACGCCATCACACAGTTTTCAAACACTCTTTTGATGTACGCTCAAGTTCACAAGAAGTTAAACCGTCGCGCGAGGGGAGGCGAGGGACCCGCGTTTCAAAAGCCCGGAGGATGCTGGGAGAGGATGAGGTGGTAATTCAGTTTTTTTAAGAAGCCTGTGATTCATTTTCAGCCCATCTAAAGAGCACCTGTGAGGACGACGGATGTAGAAATTGTTGCTAAATGTGGGCCTCTTTAGAACATGTTGGACGAACAGGGAGGCAGGCGGGGGGGAGGGGATAACACAGCAAACATCACACAGGGTTCTGCATCCTTTACTGGTTCTGTCTCCGACGGGGTGGGGGTCGACATGGAGACCGGGGTGGGGGTCCGGGTGGCAGGCCTGGACTCCACTAAGAAGCTGTCGGTCAGCGTCACCGGGTGGTAGGTGCGGCGAGTGATGGTTTTGACCACTTTGGTCACCTAGAGTCGGAGGGACGGGTGGGTAGAGCTCTCAGTGAACTGTGTTACATTTCATTATGCATGGACGTACATCCAGCCTACTGTTTTATCCATGTGATGCACATGGCTCGGATATGACACACAGACTGTATTTGAAACCGCCTACTACATACTAATGACGAATGCAGTATACAGGGCATTACGCATACTGCGTTCCTCAGTAGTATGAAACAGGTCAAGTGATTTATTTTGCAGTATGCTAGGCCAGGCATTAGCCTTTAAACAAGCTCTTAGAGCACTGGACAAAAACCACGTACCACTATTGTAATATTATCAAAACATTTGATTTTTTTCTTTTATTGTGACCAATGTTTGTTTACTTTCTAAGATACTGTATAGTTTAGCTTCAGGTGAAGCAAGACAAAACAGGATCATCCACGAAGGAGACGGTAAATATAAAACATTACTTGGCAAAATTTACTCAAACTGCTTTTTCAGTTACAGCAACAAAACAGTGGACTACAAATACTAGAGTAATGTTATAAAAGGGTCATGTTGTCTCAGCAGGTATCTCTCTGCCCCATCAGAAGCAGCTCTTTCCCTCACCTCTTCCCTCGCCACTCTCCTGCTCTGTAGCCGGTCTGTGAGTGCGACGCCTGCAGGCGATTGCTTTTCAACTCTAAAAAGGCAGATAATCACAGATTCCAGTTTTCCAATTTTATATTGGACGTTTGTGTTGTGATATTTAAACAAACCATCTGTCAACAAGGAAATAAAATCCTCTTGCCTACGAGGCGAGTCTCTTGAGAGAGCTCCAGCCAGCTCATAGCGGGGTCTGTTAGAATGACTGCCCTTTTGGTGAGGTAGCAAACGCTGTTGTTGTGACCATAAACTGTACCGTTCCAGAGCTTTGCATTGTGGGATACAGTAGGCGAGGTAGGCTGGTCCGATGCATACTGGAGATTTTTTCCAAACCGGTACGTCATCCGGGTAATTTTTGGCATACTGTAGATTTTGCTTTTGTTTGCATAATAAATTTTTGCTAAATAAGTACATACTACTAGTATAATATACGGTTTAGAATACAGCCACAGACTTTTAAATTCCATGTGCAATCTGAGAGAGGAGAGTGTGTTCTTGCTGCGCTCCAGTAACTATTTCAAAGACTTCTTGGTGAAGTCAAGACAGTCTCAAATAAAAGAAAGTAATTTACTCTGAGTAGTGTGACGTGTCTGTACTTTTATTCTGTTCTATTCAACAGTGGCACCTCATTTTTTTTAACAACAGCTGTGCCTGATAAACTAACTCCTACCTACTTAAGGTTGGCTCCCCAGCGTGACTACGGCAGTGAAAGCGCTTTTATTTGTTTGTGTGGTCCGCCTCGACTCTCATTAGCTCATATCCAGAGGAAAGGGGCAGGGATGCTGCTTTTATTGGCCCGACTGAGCTCTTCCTCCGACATGACTGGTGTTCCATTCAGAGTGTCTGCCGGCAGGAAGACGGGGCTGGATGATGGCCAAGAGGAACCGACAGGAGGATGGACATGGGTCTAATTGAACGCGGACATGTGCTCATTCAGGCCAATTCACTTCAACTAGAACCAGCATTTAAGCCGTTTTTGAAAGGGCGTTCATATATGAAAAAACCTCCTACATTAACTGAATTTGTCAGCTGAAACTCCGCCTGACAACATGACTTCAGCCTCTTTTCGCTGACATTTTCTCAAATCCAGCGGCTCCGTCTTGGTGCCAAATTTTCTAACTAGTAATATTGCTGATACTAAATCAGCTAGAAACATGTTTACCACCGGAAAAAAAAAAACTTTTTTTGCCTGCAAATCAGGAAGATGGGAGAATCTTCCGTGTTTCATCTTCCAGCAGCGAGATGGGGGGATAACCATCAAGGGAAAAGGAGCGTGTTAGCATTAGACAGTGTGGCGAGACTTTGGTTCAAAAGAACAGATAAGCAGCATAAATAAAACTGTGAGTTGCTGCGAGATGACGAGAGAGATAGAAAAGGAGAGAGGGTGAAAAACAACACATGAAAGTGAGCCAGAGAGAGGAGATGCAGCGAGGACGAAAAGACAGAGGGAAAGCGAGGAAGACTCTAAGAGGAGGGGTTTCTTTGGGGTAAACTCTCGGCTGGGTCTGGATCCATTTGCCACCATGGAGACGTTGCCTTCCAGAAGTTCACCCTGAGCATTAATCTACTTTTCTCCTCAAAGTGACTTCCAGGGAGTCCCTCCTCCCTGCAGGGTGGCGGCCCCTTAAAGGAGCGTCCTTCCTCGGCAGCAAAGCCCTTGATTAGTGTGATGTTTTACTGCTTGCGTGTGTTATCCCTGAGAAGGTCTGCGTATGAATACATAAAATCATGTGAGTGTGAGTGAGCGTGTGTGGCCGATCCCCTCGCAGTAAACAGGCTGGAGGGCAATGGGCCCTCCCTGATGAGGGATTAGAGCAGGCTTTTTAATTACAGTTTCACAGTCCCTAGAGTAGGAGCTCAACACAGCGCTCTCCACTCCACTGGAAGCCTACAGCAGCAGCAACAGCAGCAGTCGACTGGGCCTACGTTTACATCCGAATCCCAAGCAAAATGTTGCAATAGAAGCTCATCTTTGAGGGTAAGTCTCAAAACGTTAAGAAGAGCTTCTTGAATCTTTTTCAAATGGAAATCTGGCATGGATTCTGGTGGGAATTCTTCTCCGTGCACAGGGAGTATTAGTATTAGAAGTGAAATGCAAGACTGTCTCCCAAAACACAATGAACAGGCACACACTTGAAGTTCTTCAAAACCTCCAACCTGACACCAAGAGGAGGACATTCTGGTTCGAGCAAATTGCAGATTACTGATGCCACTTGAAATGATTTTTTTTTTCAGTGCTGGGGTCTTCAAAGTGGTAGCAAATTACTTTGGGGAGCAAATGTACAAAAAGAATGGTAATTCATACCATTCAAAAATAAAAAGCAAGCTATCACAAGGCTACAGCTGGCAAAAAAACAAACCTACATAAGTAAAAAGTCATCGAAGATATAATTCCTGACACAAGGATTTATAGTGTGTCCTCAGGGCGTAATTGAAAGATTTAAGACATATCGTTCCTACATATGGGGAATCTACGTATAGACCCCTTTTCTTTTGGTAAACATGATGACGTACGTTGTGAGCGGAGCATTAAGTGGAAGCAGAATAATTCTCTGAACACGTTAGTTAACACTGGCTAGCAAGTACTGTTGGCTTGTTTTTTAAGCAATGGCTGAAAAACAATGCTAGTTTCTCTCAATATGTTCAGTCACTCACTCTCCAGGATCACGAGTGTTAGTTGAGAAAGTTAACATTAACCAATGCGGCTAGTTAGATTACCCGGAGAATGACGAGCTATCTAGTTAACGGCTGCTCTCCTCCCGGCAAAGCAGTCTCCTTGTGTCGAGGAGTGAGGCAGAGGGGCGGTGACCCGGCGCCGTCTGCTGTTAGGCTCATTTTCTGTAGCATGGCGGAATTAGCAAAGTAGCCTGCTAACTAGCCAGTCGCTAAATGAGTAAAATTCAACTACTTAATGCTTCATCCACACACTCTTGTCACAGCGTAGGAAAGCACAGTGCTATCGCCAGATGACTGACAACTTTGTTTGGCTGATTTTCTGTGTTGCCTGACAGCATGGCGGAATTAACAAGCTAAATTAGCTAAGTAGCCAGCCGTCTTACCAGCGGGCTGGTGGCTAATAGCAGCGCTGTAAAGATAAATTGAGGGCGTATAAATCTTTGGATGCTTCTAGTTAACTATCCTTCAGTAAAGTCAGTCAAAAAGAGAGTCGTACAATATCGGCGAAGCTTTTCAGAGATGGAGAGAAAGGGTTGCTAATAGTTTAGCCTTCTGCTAACAGCATCCAATGGCTCACAGCTGCGGTAGCAACATGTACTCTCCATCTCTGAAACATTTTGCCGATATTGTAGCTCGCTAGATCCTCGAATCACTGTTTGTCAAGATGATATTTTCAATGTGTAATTTTAGCCCACTGCTAATGTTTGCCTCCAGTCTTTCCTTTGTTTTGCCTCCAGCTAACACCGTGACATAATCATGACATCGAAAAAGGGTCTATAACGTGTTATTGGTACTCAGCATTGGTATTTTGTACCTCCTATAATGTCAATGAGGGATGTTGTAAGACAGAATTTGAAAGAGAGAAATAAAGAAAAAGAGAGAGACAGAAGACCATGCAAAAGAAATAAAAAGTATTGTAGAGTAATAGGCTGGAGCATTATTTGGCTAGTGGGATGAAGCAGACGTGTGTTGCATACTGCTGCTGTAGCCTGTATGGGCACACATAAAAATGGTGGCGTGGTGGGGAGAAGCCATACTGGTAGAAAAGTCCACTCACCTTCACGTTAGATGAGATATCCTTACAGAAAAACAACAGAACACAGTAGAGGACGAATCAAAAAAAGAGCTTTTAAGAAGCACAAAACTAGGAGAACACTAGGGGGAGTTGGCTCATAATAACACAATAATCGAATAAATGAAGCCGTGAGAGGGAGATGAAGCCACTTTGGGCTGTAGGATTATGGGATTTAGAGTTCTTCAGGGTGGAAGACTGGGAGAGGAGGTACAGTACCGTGCTGTTTGGAAGCGGTAAGCCATCACCATAATTTGAAGCAATATTGAAATGGATCAAAGGGACTATGGGGGGTTTTGCACATATGAGCTCAATGGGGTCTCTTAGCCACAACAATACAACTGCTCTGACGTGTCCTGCTCAGGTGCGATAATAAGTGGCAGGCTGGTAATCAGCTCTGAACAGCAGCTTATGATATAAAAACCATCACTTTTATCTGCAGGTCACAGCTAACTTTTAATAGGGCTGGGACAATACACCTATCTCCCGATTCGATACCATCGCAATACTTGGGTTCCGATTTGATATGTATTGCGATCTTTAAGTATTGCAATTCTACAAGTACTGCGATTTGATATTACGATTTATTTTCGACTTTTGTTCATTTTTTTAACACTACACAATGGAAAAAAGTTGAATCATATACTTCTAGGGACTTTTACTTTGTAAAATATCTAAATGAATACGGTAAAAATTTTTGATTTTCAGCATGTATGTAGTCAGAGATGTCCTGAAGTCAAATATATCAGTCATTGTCATTATTTATTAAAAGACATTTGCGCTCAAGTTGATAGTATTTTCTTTTTCATTTATAAGGAATGATGTCTAGCTCTGCTTTTCCTGGCAATGTGTGAAACCCAAAGTGTTTCCATATTTTGCTGGATGTGTAGTGTTTACCACTTTGGATTTATAATGTGAGAGTGCAGGTCGTATCCCCGCGGACCGTCCGCCGCTTTCTACTTTCTCGTTTTGGCCGGCTGCAGTTTGTTTTGGTTGACGGATACGGAACGGATATGACGTCACGTTACTCAGACTACAACAGTAAAAGCGGTAACTTTCTTACTTTCTTCTGCCTTCACATAGACTCAAATTAAGCAAATATATAAATTCTGGCATTAAAAAATCTATTTCAAATTCATACAAAAAAAAAATCGGGATACAAAGGTGAATACATTTTTTTCCACTCATTTTAAGCCTACATTTTGCTCAGTAGCACCCCAAAGTTTAAAATTTTGAACAGCATCTAACATCATTACAATATGAAAATACTTCAATTAACACCCTAAAAAACAACTAATGTACATATAACTATTTTTCTAGTATCACTCATTATACAGGATCAGTGGTACCCTCTGCTTACACACACTGTAACTCAGCTGAGTGCACCTTTGCGGCTTACCTTGGTTTCTGTGCGCCGTGTGGTGCCGTCATCAGAGGTGACCACCGAGACGTGGGAGGTGGGGGTGCCGGGGTCCTCCTCTATGGTGACCGTCTCCTCCACCACCTCCTGCGGCTCCTGCATCATTGCCAGGGATGTGGCGTTGCTGGGGCTCTGCTCCTGCACACACAGGTGGGGAAGAGAAGTTGGGCAATCAGTTAAAAGATGGATTTTTCATATTCAGTCGTTAGACAGCGTGGAGAAAAACAGCACAACATCCAGGTAATCCATTCCTTCCATTAGATATACGACAAGATGGAGCTTTAATTGGGCCACTGCGGCAACAAATTATATTAGAATCCAGCAGAGAAAAACAGAGCATAAATAAGAACATTGCAAATGAAGGGTATTAAATATAATGCCACTCGCAATTTGAAATGCGACACTCGAGTAACTAGAGGGATGTAAAGTGTGAAACACAGTGAATAATAATGTGTGTAGAAAATAACAGCACTAAAATATAGTGGGACGGGGAGATGAATGAAAAGTGTTAAATAAAATAAATAAAAACGGAGAACGTGATGTGTGCTGAATGAAAATCACTGCAAAGATAATTAAAGTGATTTAAAAATGGGCAATAATTAGAAAATACATCCTCACTACACAGTACTGATTCACATTGTCAAATATATTCAATCTATCCAAGTAGATAACGTGCTAATTATGTACAGGTCATGCAGATTTGCATGTACATTGAGATGCCCATCATCATTGAACATTGGATATTGTTCATTGAACATTGGATATTGTTCAATGCACCCGAATCGACTGTTATCAGTCGTTATAATCCTCATAGATGTGAGTCGGTAGGTGCTATTATACTGTATACATTATATATATATGTTACGCTTTGAACACAAAACCACCTAGTTTAGTTGAAGGAAAAAGATTGTGTTATGGCTTAAAATAACTAGGTTTCAATAGTAAAAGTGAAGCTTAAGCTTGTGAACACAAAGACAACTACACGTTGTTGTTTTCACACGGGATGCGAACCCCTGCTTCCTGGGTGAAGGCCTCCGCAACCTCCACCACATATGGAGTTTCACGCTGTCTATACTACAGCGCCTGACATAATTACTACGGTCGCTAGAGGTCGCTGTCGTCTTCTTTTATTCCTTCTTTCACTGATCACCCATGTGAATGGATGATAAAACCTACTAATGGGTGTAGCATGCCCCTTCTAAAGGGCATCTATGAGGGCTGTCGAGGTGAAGGAATCTCCCCTGCGGTGATAATGATTGGCTCAACAGCGCGATAAGCAGTATTATTGCAATTTATTTAGATTTTTTGCAAATTACTTAATTTATCCTGATTTTAGTGCTCTATAAATAAGCTTTATTGTTAGGCTTTAAATGACAAATAATTAAATACACAGAAGGGCAATGAGGCGCAGCGTTTTTTCATCTGACACGCTTTGGTTGCGTCTGGTTAATATTATTATACGGAATTAAGTATAGAAGCAAAGAGACAACAGCCGCTGATGCCATTTTGGACTGAAAATAAAAATAGCATATAGACGTATATATGGCAAAAGCAGTATGTACAAACAGGACGTAAACATATGTACAGAGAGAAATATATATATATACATTTATATAATAACTAAACCCCCACCCGCGCCAGTCTAACCTATTGAACGTTCAGTGCCAACGTTATTAGAACACGTTATTACTACAATATCTGCACTTGCCAAATACAGTATTACTTAAAGTATAATTAAGGTTAGGCAACTAAAACTTAAAAAGTTTATGGAAAGATCGTGGTTATGGCATATAAACTACGGTACCACCACCCTGATCTGTCACCTCGCTACATAACAAGACTAGGTTCCACAGAACATAGCTTCAAACAGCACTCTAAATAATACATCTGTAAGCACACACACTCTTGACAATGCCTATATAGTATACAAGAAAAAAAAACAATAGAGATATAGTCTTTCTAGTTTGCTTTTTGTCCTGACAATCCATGATTTATTTAGCCCTGATATTATATCCAAACACTGCAATGCAGGGTAGCTACTCCTCACCTCTTGAGACTTCAAATTGAGTTAAGCTTCTTTCAAGGCAAGCAAAAGCCTGGAGCACTGCTTTTGATTCATATTTCATTGGGAGGCCATGGATTTAAAGGAAAAGTGTCCATGGGCTGAGGATGAAAGTGAGTGTAGAGTCCCTCACACCCCACCTGACCCTGTGTGTGAATGTGTGTGAGAAATATGTGCTTCCTGCTGCACTTCCTGCTGATGGAAAACGATACGATGCCGCTCGGACTCGGAGGTGCGACGCCCTGGCACGGCTCGCCGCTGTGCATGTGTGTGACAACATTACAGCTCTCGTGATGGAGAGGGGGAAGGAAGGCATTTGAGGCAATCATTGATAACCAAAACAGCACGTAGCCAAGAGAGGGAGAGGAAATCAAAAGTAATGGAGAGGGCGGAGAGGGAAGGAGTTGGAGTAGGACGCTGTAGTGGAAACTTACTTTTAAAGGGTGAAAAAGAGGAAGCGTGAGGGTTGGGGGGGGTGTACTTACAATCCAAACAGATGTAACTGACCTTAATGTGTATTTTCAGGATGCCTGACCTGCCACATTTATTGTGTGCACTTCCTGTTCTTTTAGCTACGTAAGGGAAATGCCATTTTATTCAGAAATGTGACAATTTATGTTCAAAATGCAGTTTTTTAACACAAAGTTTGTGACCCCCCATTAATCTTCATCCAAAGATAAAAGATCAAAGCTATGAAAACAGAAAATCTCCCCCAGCGTCGCCCCTAATATCTTTAAACCCTTTGCAAATTTCACCTCACGTAGAAAAACGGTAAAAACAACTGAACCAAGCAGACTATTTTTGTCCGACCAATTACACCGAGCTGGAGGGAGAGACAGAGTGAAGGCCGAGGAGATGTTGCTCTCCACTGTTTTTGCTGAAACACTACAAGCGATGCCTTATGGAGGGAGACTGCTTGTTTTCTTCATGTTGGAAGACACTAACAAGTGAACAGTTCTCCATTGATTGGCCAACTCCTCTCAGGCTTCAAAGCTTCACACAGTCCTCATTGATCTCCAGTCCTTCTTGCTGATCAGTCAAAAGTTTGCACTTTTTATGTTGAGGATCTTTTCGCCTAATCCCACAACTCTACAGCATCCATGTCCCTGCTGGGGAAAGAAAAACTGGGCCCTTGTTTCGGGTGTATGCATAACCTCTTTCAGCAACACCAAGAAAACTGAAAACTTTCTCTATGTACCTGCTCCACTCCATCCAGTAACTCGGAGTCAATTAACAGCCTGAACTGAGCCAAGTTAGGTCATTACACTCGGAGGAAGGTACCGAAGTCCCATTATTGGGGTTAATGATGGGGAAGGCTATCATCTGCATTGAAAGAGACACAATTATTTACACACAAGCTGAGGAAAAGACATTCTTTACAACTGACCCCAGGCTAAACAGCACTGCTGTGCTGGGAAGGGCCTACTAATGGTATTCAGAAAAGGTCAGCGCTGATTAGTTGCCTCCAATCAACATCCTTGTTCTGTTCAATTATAAAAGTGAATTACCTTCCTGATTTGGCGGCCGGAGCTGAAAACAATGGGTAATAAACCTTATTCGCAAAGTCATGGGAGTGTGTACAGTACTCATTTAAAAAAATGTACAATGTTTTTAATGACACGTGGAAAGTAAATTAAAGATAAATGAACAACCAAAATACGCCCCTTGTTCAGATACAGAAACTCTACTTTATTACTTTTTACTTTTGAAGATTGCTGGTCGCATTTTTAGGTTGAAATAAGGGCTGTCAGTCGGTTAAAATATACATCTGTTCAAAATCTGTTCAAAATGTACCTTAAAGGGAGATTTGTCAAGTATTTAATACTCTTGTCAACATGAGAGGAAAAATATGCTTGCGTTATGCAAATGTATGCATATATTTATTATTGGAAATCATTTAACAACAAAAAACTATAACAAATATTGTCCAGAAACCCTCACAGGTACTGCATTTAGCATAAAAAATATGCTCAAATCATAACATGGCAAAGTCAAGCCCAACTGAAAACAACAGCTGTCAGAGTGTCAGTGTGCTGACTTGACTATGACTAGCTACCAAGCTGCATTTGATTATCATAAAGTGGGCATGTCTGTAAAGGGGAGACTCGTGGGTACCCATAGAACCCATTTTCATTCATATATCTTGAGGTCAGAGGTCAAGGGACCCCTTTGAAAATGGCCATGACAGTTTTTCCTCGCCAAAATGTAGCGCAAGTTTGGAGCGGTATTTAACCTCCTTTGCGACAAGCTAGTATGACATAGTTGGTACCGATGGATTTCTTAGGTTTTTCTAGTTTCATATGATGCCAGTATCTTCACTCTAGCTTTAAAACTGAGCAAAAGTAAATTAGTGGCGTTAAAACGAATTTGCGTTATTATCGCGTTAACTTTGACAGCCCTAGTTGAAATACATAGAAACATTTCTTCTTAGTGTCGTGTCTCTTTGTGAACACTCGGTAAAGACACAACTCAATATTGTTAAAGAAAGACAATAGTCCATTAAGCATTCAATTAAGATGATTAAGCCATGTGCGTGTGCATATATATGGCATGATTTATCTCTTCATCCTCTGTAGAACAAGGCAGATACTGTGCATATTAACTAAGTGAGCACAATCACCGTGAATGTTCCACCTCTTCGGCTTCTCCCCTAATGAAATCTGGACAAATGAACCGCATTCCTATGATGTTTCATGCCTTTGAAGGGTTCATTGGGTGAACCCAGAGGAGACGCTGTCAAAACAGTGGCATGGTAATAGAAGCGGCACCATCTTGCACTGGTTTAAGAACCCGTAGTGGACAGAGAGTGAAGGAGGAAATCCTCAGAGGCTTGCTGGCAAACTGGCTTCTTGATCCGAGCTTAATGCCGTGTCCCTCGTTCGCTTCCCTCTCGTCTCTGCATGCGCTAAGTGAGAGACTGGAGTTGAACTCGACATTACAGGCCCTAAATAAATGATTAAAAGCCGTCTGGCTGTGGGCTAGCGCGCCTGTCTGCTGGTCCCGGGGGAATAACGGGCTGATTCTGAGTCGAGTAGATTCGGGAAAGCATACCCTTAAGTCGAGAGCGGGGAGGAGCACAGTGAGTTAATGGCTGACCTCGGAGAGATGAATGATGAAGTGGAAGAAGGGTACGAGAGAGAGAGAGTGAGATAAGGGAGGGGGGTTCCAGCACATTCAAAACTTATGGAAATGCTTTGTATTAGCCAGTGGGATAGTGGTAACCTCAAGGTTGGTCAAATGGAGGTTATGATCAGACGGTTGCAGGCTAAAATTCACAATCAGCTGGATCAGCAAAACAAGGGCGAAGCCTCTCAGCTAACCCGAGGATCCTTTGAACAAAGGATCTCAACGCAACTGTTCTCCTGGAACAACTATGGCTGTTTTGAACAGCGTGCCATGAAAAAATGTGAAAGTCAGCAAGAGTCAAACCTGGATAAAGAGGATAAAACCATATTAAGAGCACCTGGGAAAGAATACAAAACACAAGCTTTTGTAAACCCCGGCGAGCCTAACCGTTAAGGATCGGGTTTATCCAGAGAAAAGAAACACATCTTAAGGGTTCCTGAGCCCAAGTAAATAACGAAGCGACAAGAATACTCATCTCCTTGTGTAGCCTAAAAAGCCCCGGCCAAGAGCCGGACCCCACTGCTGATGAGGAGAAAAGAGCTTGCGAGAGCTTTGCCAGTTAAATCACTTCTGTTCAGCGAGTGGTAGAGGAGACACCGAGGTCTCAAACAGACAGGGATTTAGCTCTGAGGAAGGCCTGAAGATTTGTACAACCTGCACTTTTATTCAGTCTGGTGTGGTTGCTTTGTGTAAGGAAGAGGGCTCGGGTAGGTGGATGATAAAACGTCACCTTTCTGATCTGACAGAGAAGACTATTACGCTGGCTAACCCCTGAATGGATGAGGCTTGGAGTGGGCTTGTACTTGTACTATAATAAGAAAAAAGAACCTTCTATAGCTACTTTTGCTAAATCACATTAACCCTCTGAGACCCGCGACCCCGAACGACTTTACTGTCTTTCAGAGGTTGTAGTAGGTTCAGTTTCGGAGCTAGAGTGAAGGTACAGATATCATATGAAACTAGAAAAACATAAGGAATCCATTGGTATTTGGCAAGGAAACACTGCATGGCCTCTGACCTCAAGATATGTGAATGAAAATAGGTTCTGTGGGTACCCAGGAGTCTCCCCTTTACAGACATGCCCACTTTGTGATAATCACATGCAGTTTTTTGTGTTTGTGTTATTTTTCCCTATTCTAAAAATTATGTGTTTGAATATCTCTGCATACTGGGGTCCCTAAACAGTCTTGGAATTGCATACATTGGGTATCACTGGAAAGCTGAGACTCTTGTGGATCCAATGAGCCCAACTGTATTCATGTGTGATGATGTTAGTCCCCATAGTAGCCATTTCATTGTAGTGAGACCATTTTTTTAAACTTGACCTCACTGTATAAAATGACCTGTGGTGACCTCTAGTATAATCACAGCCACATGAAACTTTACAACCACAAACTAGAGACCTAGAGCATTCAGAGGAGGGATGGATTTCCTAGTTAGATTGACAATAAGGGGGCTTTGGAGCAGTTCACAGAACAGAATTCCAATCGCTGAAAAATGAAATTCTTGCAGAAATCTCAATATGTGTCTCAAAAGTTTTTCATACCTAATCACAGCATGGCTTTTTCTATGGTGTTCCTCAAGGTCTTGGTGTCTCAATGTGGAATTTTGTAGGGATTTTTGATAATTTTTGTTAAATTCTCAAGTAGTAAAAATGGTTAAATTTAGCACCAAATCTGTGTAACAAATGGTATCAACCCAAGAATCGCCACTTATGAGACATAAGTGAGCATGGGAATGGCCATCTTAATATACTTCCATCATAATGTTCTAAGCCCTTATACACTTTCACATTTTATTTTTATTTATTTATTTATTATTTGATTCATATTTATTTCTGATTTATGACTAGAACAACTTGACACACAGTGCTGAAACATCAAATTAATCTTCAGGTTCTCAGCTTTCAGATGATGTTCACCACTTCTGTGTGATATATACTGTTGACCTGCTATCTCCCCCTAAAGACCCCCCTGTGCCCCCCTAAAAAAGACAAAAACGGGTCTATTGTGGTCTCAGAGGGTTAAAGTGCATGAAAGCATTGTGTATATCAGGCCAAGAATGAGAAGCGACTCAAGAACTGGTGCCCTTCCATAACTCAACAACGTACAACACGATCAGTGCCTACGAAAAAACAATACCCTTGACAAGAGCCCTTGAGCAATCTCCCGTGGAGTATATTTCATTACAATAGATCATGCAGGGACACACGGCTCCTTAAGAGCGACTAATCTGAACCGTAATGGATTGCCGTGCCGCGAAAAGAAAAGGAGGAGGAGGAGGAGGAGGAATACAAAGGCAGGAGATGAAGTGATACAGCGGTGTCAATTAGCAGCGGGCATGCTATCTGCCATCAATCCACACCCATTCATCATCTGTGTTCAATAAGCTGCTCACTGTTGTCAGTGGATGGGGAGATAGAGTAAAACGTTGGAGAGGGAGAGAGCGTTCGCAGATAAGGGGCTTTCCTTCCCCCAGGACAGAATCACAACAAGAAAACTTCAGTTGGAGTTAAGAGAATGAGTCATCCCCGCTGTAGGTGTCCAAGGTGCACAGTACACATAGTACACACATTTGATTGATGTCGGAGTGATAGTATTAGTGCTAAAATAGCAAAGTGGAAGAAGTATTAGGGCCCATTACTACTGACTGAAATGTGTCGGTAGCAGTGAGTATAAAATGTCTTTATCAGATTCTTACACTTCATCTTGAACAGATGTTTGCTGATCTAAGCCAGGTAACTTTTACAATTTTAGACTATATTTTACTCAGGCAAAGTTCTTAATTTGACACTGACATGAGCAGGTTTGTGTATTTAGTTAAATGACAAAAAAGAGCAGGGCGTCCTGGGGGCCTAATGGTTAAGAAGCATATTTTCAAACTAAGGTAGAAAAACAACCTTGTTTTGGCATTGGTACTAAAACTCTGGTATATTACCGACAAATTCCCAGTCCCTCCGTAGGGGCTCGGTATCCTTTTTTTAGGACTAGTTCATATATGACACCCGAGTTTAAATGCCAAAAATACCAACAGTACCAAAATAGTTCTTTTCAATACCTTAGCTTGGAGAATATGAACATGCTTTCTGCAAAACCCGATTTTCATTTACAAAAAGGAGCCAAAATTCTCAAATGTTTAATGCTGTCTTAACTAGACCTGAAAGCTTTGAAGCTTCAACCGTTGCCATGGTAATCGACCATTAAGTCAGAATTTGACTGCTTTGTTGTTGTTTTTTAATTATTATATATATGTATATATATATATATTTAAGTATGTAATAATAATACATAAATCCCAAAATAGCCCATGAAATAAGTATAACGTACAGTAGTGTGGCAGCGGCACTGTCCCGGGCACTGAAACGGGGGAGATGAAGACAGACAGACAGACAGAACATGTCAGCCTGCCGCGCTGCACCATGAAGCTTCGAATACCTTTGAATATTTCTCACCGAAGCTTTGTAGCCCAAAAAATGGTATTGGGGACAGCCCTAGTTTTAACCTTAACAGATAACTTACGCTGCCAGCACCTGTCATTACGGTCACATGACTGCTGTAGCCACTGTTGCTGTGTGGCATTTCCCAGCCCCAACCCCACCCCAGCATCCACCTGTAAGTTGTGAGGGGTGCGTTCGTGTACTTTTTCTTTTTACTTTAAGTACATACTGCAGCTGCCCTTAAAAAGTGTGTACTGTTACATGCATTATGCATACAATTGGGACATACTTCTTTGCCATAACATTGCGCCTTGAACTTTGACCCCCTTGATCATATGTTTTTGGTAGGGATGCATCGATACCGGATCAGATATCGGGCTGATACTGACTCAGATATCTGGATTGGATATCGGTGAAAATGGGAGCTAGAAAGCCAATCATCTACAAGGAATGATTCTTATGAACAGCACCACGTTTCCAGTTGTCAGTTAATGCAGGTATATATGAGGACAACGTTCCCTCTCACCCACACAAACCTCAGTGAGCAGAATTTAGATACGAATGTCTCAGTCTGAACACCGTGGGAGGGAGCCTGCGGATACTTTCAGGTTGAGGCAACAGATCTTGTCAGATCGCCACCTGGTCATGCATACCGCCGTGATCAGAGTCACCTTCCTTCCCGATGCACACACACATACGCGACGTGCTCAGTCTTTAGCCTGACCCCTGTGCAGTGACTAACAGGATTTCACTCCGGAGACATGCCAGCAATCATTACATGGCTCTTACACAATTAATCCTCCGGCAAAGATCGCCTGGCTAACCTTGGGTCGTCCAATTTCCCATCAGCCCCTTCTGTTTCTACCACCTGCCCTCTCGGCAGCTCTCCACGGCGGGAGAATCACATGATGGGAGTTCAAAAGAGAACGAGGGAGATTGAGGGAGCGTTCGAGAGAGCAGTGCACCAGGGTGACCCGTAAAAAAACAACAACTGTGAACTGCAGCCGTGTGATCCAAACATCCAGCCAAAGCGATGTTTGTTTGTGGGATGAGGCAGAGGGGAAGTCAAGCAGAGGAAGGGGAACTAAAGAGGCTGACAATGCGTGGCACAGGCCCAAAACAGCATGCTCTCCCAGGGTGAAAAACGGAGAATGGGGGGCATTCAGTCACTTCTAATGCCAGCCAGGCCTCGTCTCAGTTACAGCCAGGGCAGAGGTCTCAACTCTCTGGAAGTCTGGCGTTGGGGTGAACTTTATCTATTTTTTGTGTGTGCTTGTGTTTTATAAATCCTTCCAGTCAACTCTTTCAAGGGGTTAAGCACACACACAAACAAGCACACAAATAACGGTAGGGGGAGAGGGCCAAAGTCCTGATGATGCAGCTGGGAATGATGGGACCTTAATCTCCCCTCCTCTGGCGACTGATCCTGGGCCAAATCTGGGCTTCTCTCCCTCCCTCATCTCTTTCACGCTTGGCCTCCTGGTTTCAGACGCCTCCATCATTTCCCATCCCACTCCTGCTTTTTTCAACCTCTTCCCTGAAACCTTCCGCCTACTTCCCCCCCACCCCCCCTCCGCGCCACCCTTCCGTCGACGCTCCCTTTTGTTCCTTCGCGCCAGTGCCTCGACAAAGCTCGGGTTAGCCAGACCGCTTGACAGGCCCAGACCCTAAAAGACAGAGGCCTCACAAACCACCGCCCGGCCAACAGGAAAAAAAAAACCTGCAGCTAAAGCTTGATTGCTTCCCGACGGGGCGTCGCGACCGCATTTCCCCACTGCGAGCCAACTATCTAGCGACAGAAGGAAACCCCAGCTCGACCCTCGGCAACATTCGACACCATCATAATCTCTGGAATGGCTGATATTCCCATTCAAATTGGCCGGGAGATGTTTTGAAACCTTTGGGTAATTTCTTACACATGCCATCAATTATACACTGTACATACAAACACGCTTGCGCACATGGAGTCGCATACCACCATGTGTTTTCCTCACAGTTCAAGGCCTGGAGTCAGATGAGGAGTAGAGTCACTCTCGACTTGGAATTTGTGGTAGCACTCAGCTATTCGAGCAGCAGGGAGATAAATAAGTTGTGCAGATTTTCAGTTAAGTAGCCAAAGAGACAGAAAGGGGGGAGGAGGAGTATGAA